>NC_057814.1:607632722-607640250 GCF_018294505.1 Triticum aestivum
CGGGTCTACACGGAGGGGATCTTGCTGTGGGTCTGGCCCGGATGTTGCTCCAAAGTGTTCCTATTGGCTGACCTAACACAACCGGGTGGATAGGTCCACTGCTCAAAGCCCGTCCGTGCATAGTCAAAGGGATAGATCCCGTGGTCTAGCGCTACAGGGTTAGGCCGGACGGGGGCCCTAGGGGGTAGCAATGCCACCCGAGCGTCGCACCGGGCCCTCATTCATGCGGGGTGGTGTGGTGGCATGTCTGAAGAGGCGGCACGCGTCTCCGGGGTTTGCCCCCCTCACGGACGGCGATGACACGGTAGTAGACGTTGTGCGGTAACGATGCGGCGCGAATATTATTAAATATTCGGAGCGCGATGAAATCATGAGTTTTTTACACGACGTGGGCACATGTGCTGTAGGACTGATGGTAATTTTTCATAATTGTTCGTGATGGAGAAGTATCTGAACAATTCACTCTACAAGGATTGCTCTTCGTGTGTCTACGACTGTGGCGGCGGCCTCCGGGGGCTAGCATGCCGCCTAATCTTGCATAGGCGGCCTCTCACAAGTCTGGAAGTGTTGTGGCGGGTGCAAACGCTCGGCGCGCGTCTTCGGGGTATGCCCCCCTCACGGACGGCGCTGCCGCCGGCACCTGGAGGGGGGAAACGGACGCTTCGGGTCTACACGGAGGGGATCTTGCTGTGGGTCTGGCTCGGATGTTGCTCCAAAGTGTTCCTATGGGCTGACCTACCACAACCGGGTGGATAGGTCCACTGCTCAAAGCCCGTCCGTGCAAAGTCAATGGGCAAGATCCCGTGGTCAAACGCTACAGGGTTAGGCGGGGCGGGGGCCCTGGGGGGGCGGGAGCAATGCCACCCGAGCGTCACACCGGGCCCTCATATATGCGGGGTGGTGTGGTGGCCTGTCCGAAGAGGCGGCACGCGTGTCCGGGGTGTGCCCCCCTCACGGACGACGATGTCATGGTACTAGACGTTCTGCGGTAACGATGCGGCGTGAATATTATTAAATACTTGGAGAGCGATAAAATCATGAGTTTTTTACACGACGTGGCCACATGTGCTGTAGGACTGGTGGTAATTTTTCATAATTGTTCGTGATGGAGAAGTATCCGAACAATTCCCTCTACGCGGATTGCTCTTCGCGTGTCTACGACTATGGCCGGCGGCCTTCGGGGGCTAGCATGCCGCCAAATATTGCGTAGGCGGCCTCTCACAAGTCTGGAAGTGTTGTGGCGGGTGCAAACGCCCGGCACGCGTCTCCGGGGTGTGCCCCCCCTCACGGACGGCGCCGCCGCCGACACCTGGAGGGGGGAAACAGATGCGTCGGGTCTACACGGAGGGCATCTTGCGGTGGGTCTGGCCCGGATGTTGCTCCAAAGTGTTCCTATGGGCTGACCTAACACAACCGGGTGGATAGGTCCACTGCTCAAAGCCCGTCCGTGCAAATTCAGAGGGCTAGATCCCGTGGTAAAACGCTCCAGTGTTAGGCAGGACGGGGGCCCTGGGGGGTAGCAATGCCACCCGAGTGTCGCACCGGGCCCTTTTAGATGCGAGGTGGTGTGGTGGCATGTCCGAAGAGGCGGCACGCGACTCCGGGGTGTGCCCCCCCTCACGGACGGCGATGGCACGGTAGTAGACGTTGTGCGGTAACGTTGCGGCGCGAATATTATTAAATATCCGGAGCGCGATAAAATCATGAGTTTTTTACACGACGTGGGCACATGTGTTGTAGGACTGATGGTAATCTTTCATAATTGTTCGTGATGGAGAAGTATCTGAACAATTCACTCTACGCGGATTGCTCTTCGCGTGTCTACGACTGTGGCCGGCGGCCTCCGGGGGCTAGCATGCCGCCAAATCTTGCATAGGCGGCCTCTCACAAGTCTGGAAGTGTTGTGGCAGGTGCAAACGCCCGGCACGCGTCTCCGGGGTGTGCCCCCCCCCTCACAGACGGCGCCGCCGCCAGCACCTGGAGGGGGGGCAAACGGACGAGTCGGGTCTACACGGTGGGGATCTTGTTGTTGGTCTGGCCCGGATGTTGCTCCAAAGTGTTCCTATGGGCTGACCTAACACAACCGGGTGGATAGGTCCACTGCTCAAATCCCGTCCGTGTATAGTCAAAGGGCTAGATCTCGTGGTCTAGCGCTTCAGGGTTAGGCCGGACGGCGGCCCTGGGGTAGCAATGCCACCCGAGCGTCGCACCGGGCCCTCATACATGCGGGGTGGTGTGGTGGCATGTCCGAAGAGGCGGCACGCGTCTCCGGGGTGTGCCCCCCTCACGGACGGCGATCACACGGTAGTAGACGTTGTGCGGTAACGATGCGGCGCGAATATTATTAAATATTCGGAGCGCGATAAAATCATGAGTTTTTTACACGACGTGGGCACATGTGTTGTAGGACTGATGGTAATTTTTCATAATTGTTCGTGATGGAGAAGTATCTGAACAATTCACTCTACGCGGATTGCTCTTCGTGTGTCTACGACTGTGGCGGCGGCCTGCGGGGGCTAGCATGCCGCCAAATCTTGCGTAGGCGGCCTCTCACAAGTCTGGAAGTGTTGTGGCTAGTGCAAACGCTCGGCGCGTCTTCGGGGTGTGCCCCCCCTCACGGACGGCGCCGCCGCCGGCACCTGGAGGGGGGAAACGGATGCGTCGGGTCTACACGGAGGGGATCTTGCTGTGGGTCTGGCCCGGATGTTGCTCCAAAGTGTTCCTATGGGCTGACCTAACACAACTGGGTGGATAGGTGCACTGCTCAAAGCCCGTCCGTGCAAAGTCAAAGGGCTAGATCCCGTGGTCAAACGCTACAGGGTTAGGCGGGACGGGGGCCCTGGGGGTAGCAATGCCACCCGAGCGGCGCACCGGGCCCTCATACATGCGGGGTGGTGTGGTGGCATGTGCGAAGAGGCGGCACGCGTCTCCGGGGTGTGCCCCCCCTCACGGACGGCGATGCCACGGTAGTAGACGTTCTGCAGCAACAATGCGGCGCAAATATTATTAAATACTCGGAGCGCGATAAAATCATGAGTTTTTTACACGACGTGGGCACATGTGTTGTAGGACTGATGGTAGCTTTTCATAATTGTTCGTGATGGAGAAGTATTTGAACAATTCCCTCTACGCGGATTGCTCTTTGCGTGTCTACGACTGTGGCCGGCGGCCTCCGGGGGCTAGCATGCCGCCAAATCTTGCGTAGGCGGCCTCTCACAAGTCTGGAAGTGGTGTGGCGGGTGCAAACGCCCGGCACACGTCTTCGGGGTGCCCCCCCCCCCTCACGAACGGCGCCGCTGCCGGCACCTGGAGGGGGGAAACGGACGCGTCGGGTCTACACGGATGGGGATCTTGCTGTGAGTCTGGCCCGGATGTTGCTCCAAAGTGTTCCTATGCGCTGACCTAACACAACCGGGTGGATAGGTCCACTGCTCAAAGCCCGTCCGTGCAAATTCAGAGGGCTAGATCCCATGGTAAAACGCTACAATGTTAGGCGGGACGGGGGCCCTGGGGGGTAGCAATGCCACCCGAGTGTCGCACCGGGCCCTTATACATGCGGGGTGGTGTGGTGGCATGTCCGAAGAGGCGGCACGCGACTCCGGGATGTGCCCCCCTCATGGACGGCGATGGCACGGTAGTAGACGTTGTGCGGTAACAATGCGGCGCGAATATTATTAAATATCCGGAGCGCGATAAAATCATGAGTTTTTTACACGACGTGGGCACATGTGTTGTAGGACTGATGGTAATTTTTCATAATTGTTCGTGATGGATAAGTATCTGAACAATTCACTCTACGCGGATTGCTCTTCGCGTGTCTACGACTGTGGCCGGCGGCCTCCGGGGGCTAGCATGCCGCCAAATCTTGCGTAGGCGGCCTCTCACAAGTCTGGAAGTGGTGTGGCGGGTGCAAACGCCCGGCACACGTCTTCGGGGTGCCCCCCCCCTCACGAACGGCGCCGCTGCCGGCACCTGGAGGGGGGAAACGGACGCGTCGGGTCTACACGGATGGGGATCTTGCTGTGAGTCTGGCCCGGATGTTGCTCCAAAGTGTTCCTATGGGCTGACCTACCACAACCGGGTGGATAGGTCCACTGCTCAAAGCCCGTCCGTGCAAAGTCAAAGGGCTAGATCCCGTGGTCAAACGGTACAGGGTTAGGCGGGACGGGGGCCCTGGGGGGTAGCAATGCCACCCGAGCGTCGCACCGGGCCCTCATACATGCAGGGTGGTCTGGTGGCATGTCCGAAGAGGCGGCACGCGTCTCCGGGGTATGCCCCCCCTCACGGACGGCGATGACACGGTAGTAGACGTTCTGCGGTAACGATGCGGCGTGAATATTATTAAATACTCGAAGCGCGATAAAATCATGAGTTTTTTAAACGACGTGGGCACACGTGATGTAGGACTGATGGTAATTTTTCATAATTGTTCATGATGGACAAGTATCTGAACAATTCCCTCTACGCGGATTGCTCTTCGCGTGTCTACGACTGTGGCCAGCGGCCTCCGGGGGCTAGCATGCCGCCAAATATTGCGTGGGCGGCCTCTCACAAGTCTGGAAGTGTTGTGGCGGGTGCAAACGCCTGGCACGCGTCTCCGGGGTGTGCCCCCCCTCACGGACGGCGCCGCCGCCGGCATGTGGAGGGGGGAAACGGACACGTCGGGTCTACACGGAGGGGATGTTGCTGTGGGTCTGGCCCGGATGTTGCTCCAAAGTGTTCCTATGGGCTGACCTAACACAACCGGGTGGATAGGTCCACTGCTCAAAGCCCGTCCGTGCAAAGTCAAAGGGCTAGATCCCGTGGTCAAACGCTACAGGGTTAGGCGGGACAGGGGCCCTAGGGGGGTAGCAATGCCACCCGAGCGTCGCACCGGGCCCTCATACATGCGGTGTGGCCTGGTGGCATGTCCGAAGAGGTGGCACGCGTCTCTGGGGGGTGCCCCCCCTCACGGACGGCGATGACACGGTAGTAGACATTCTGCGGTAACGATGTGGCGTGAATATTATTAAATACTCGAAGCGAGATAAAATCATGAGTTTTTTATCGCTGTGGGAACATGTGATGTAGGGCTGATGGTAATTTTTCATAATTGTTCGTGATGGACAAGTATCTGAACAATTCACTCTACGCGGATTGCTCTTCGCATGTCTACGACTGTGGCCGGCGGCCTCCGGGGGCTAGCATGCCGCCAAATCTTGCGTGGGCGGCCTCTCAGAAGTCTTGAAGTGTTGTGGCGGGTGCAAACGCCCGGCACTCGTCTCCGGGGTGTGCCCCCCTCACGGACGGCGCCGCCGCCGGCACCTGGAGGGGGGAAACGGACGCGTCGGGTCTACACGGAGGGGATCTTGCTGTGAGTCTGGCCCGGATGTTGCTCCAAAGTGTTCCTATGGGGTGACCTACCACAACCGGGTGGATAGGTCCACTGCTCAAAGCCCGTCCGTGCAAAGTCAAAGGGCTAGATCCCGTGGTCAAACGGTACAGGGTTAGGCGGGACGGGGGCCCTGGGGGGTAGCAATGCCACCCGAGCGTCGCACCGGGCCCTCATACATGCAGGGTGGTCTGGTGGCATGTCCGAAGAGGCGGCACGCGTCTCCGGGGTATGCCCCCCCTCACGGACGGCGATGACACGGTAGTAGACGTTCTGCGGTAACGATGCGGCGTGAATATTATTAAATACTCGAAGCGCGATAAAATCATGAGTTTTTTAAACGACGTGGGCACACGTGATGTAGGACTGATGGTAATTTTTCATAATTGTTCATGATGGACAAGTATCTGAACAATTCCCTCTACGCGGATTGCTCTTCGCGTGTCTACGACTGTGGCCAGCGGCCTCCGGGGGCTAGCATGCCGCCAAATATTGCGTGGGCGGCCTCTCACAAGTCTGGAAGTGTTGTGGCGGGTGCAAACGCCTGGCACGCGTCTCCGGGGTGTGCCCCCCCTCACGGACGGCGCCGCCGCCGGCATGTGGAGGGGGGAAACGGACACGTCGGGTCTACACGGAGGGGATGTTGCTGTGGGTCTGGCCCGGATGTTGCTCCAAAGTGTTCCTATGGGCTGACCTAACACAACCGGGTGGATAGGTCCACTGCTCAAAGCCCGTCCGTGCAAAGTCAAAGGGCTAGATCCCGTGGTCAAACGCTACAGGGTTAGGCGGGACAGGGGCCCTAGGGGGGTAGCAATGCCACCCGAGCGTCGCACCGGGCCCTCATACATGCGGTGTGGCCTGGTGGCATGTCCGAAGAGGTGGCACGCGTCTCTGGGGGGTGCCCCCCCTCACGGACGGCGATGACACGGTAGTAGACATTCTGCGGTAACGATGTGGCGTGAATATTATTAAATACTCGAAGCGAGATAAAATCATGAGTTTTTTATCGCTGTGGGAACATGTGATGTAGGGCTGATGGTAATTTTTCTTAATTGTTCGTGATGGACAAGTATCTGAACAATTCCCTCTATGCGGATTGCTCTTCGCATGTCTACGACTGTGGCCGGCGGCCTCCGGGGGCTAGCATGCCGCCAAATCTTGCGTGGGCGGCCTCTCAGAAGTCTTGAAGTGTTGTGGCGGGTGCAAACGCCCGGCACTCGTCTCCGGGGTGTGCCCCCCTCACGGACGGCGCCGCCGCCGGCACCTGGAGGGGGGAAACGGACGCGTCGGGTCTACACGGAGGGGATCTTGCTGTGGGTCTGGCCCGGATGTTGCTCCAAAGTGTTCATATGGGCTGACCTAACACAACCGGATGGATAGGTCCACTGCTCAAAGCCCGTCCGTGCAAAGTCAAAGGGCTAGATCTCGTGGTCAAATGCTATAGGGTTAGGCGGGGCGGGGGCCCTGGGGGTAGCAATGCCACCCGAGCATCGCACCGGGCCCTCATACATGCGGGGTGGTGTGGTGGCATGTCCGAAGAGGCGGCACGCGTCTCCGTGGTGTGCCCCCCCTCACGGACGGCGATGACACGGTAGTAGAGGTTCTGCGGTAACGATGCAGCGTGAATATTATTAAATACTCAGAGCGCGATAAAATCATGAGTTTTTTACATGACGTGGGCACATGTGTTGTAGGACTGATGGTAATTTTTCATAATTGTTCATGATGGAGAAGTATCTGAACAATTCCCTCTACGCGGATTGCTCTTCGCGTGTCTACGACTGTGGCCGGCGGCCTTCGGGGGCTACACTAGTGCAGAACCGGGCTTTAGCGCCGGTTCGTAAGGGCCTTTAGTGCCGGTTCTGCAACCGGCACTAAAGAGTGGAGACTAAAGCCCCCCCCCTTTACTACCGGTTCGGCACGAACCGGCTCTAAAGTGCCACCACGTGGCACGAGCCAGGCCCGGGTGCTGGAAGACCATTAGTACCGGTTGGTAGCACCAACCGGTACTAAATTTTTGGGGGGTTTTCGTTTTAATTTTTATTTTTCCATTAATTTTGTGTTTTCCATTTAATTCTTTTTTGTTTGCTGGTATTTTACGATACTACATATTGTACCCGTTATGCATATATATAAATAGATTTTGTCGTAGAACCG
>NC_057814.1:607640495-607642226 GCF_018294505.1 Triticum aestivum
TATAATCGAATGTCTCACAACCATCATTAATTATTCACACATACACATCTGTATGAATATGCAATTTCTCCTACATGTTGCCTTGGTGCCTTCGGAGCACGATGACAAGTGGTTCATGGGGGCGGTAGCGGGTAATTGTATTCTCCTTTGGGATCTATGACCTGGTCGAGCAAAAATCCCGCTATTTCCTCTTGAAGTGCTCGTATGGGCTCTATTGATAGGAGTTGGTCCCGCACCTCTTTGAACTGTTAAGAAGGAGATCAATATGCATGTGTATTAGTTGTGTGACTAGATATCGACAATCATGTAAGATTTGTGAATAATGTTCTGGCAAACGTACCCAGTCCTGTCTATCAGATCTGCTCCTTTCGGACGCCAGCATGCGAATGTTCTCGCAAATGTAGTATGCACACACTTCAGTCCCCGGCGCCTGCTTCAGGGCCTTTACGAGAATAGAATTTAATCAGATAATTATTAATCAAGCATGTTAATTAATTAATGGTATTGAATCAAGAATTAAAGAGATGGTAGCTAGCTAGCTAGTACTACTTAATTACTTACCTTGGGTCGATACCAACATAGCTTTTGTCGCCATTTTCCTGGAGTCACCTTGATGTACTTTGCCCAAGCCTTGCCCGCCGGCAAAGAAAATTAATAAAGGGGTTATTAAAAATAGTTCATATCAGGAAATGACGAACTAAATAGGCCGAGATATAGTTAATAATGATTGAAATAACCTGTCGACTATCCCCTTCACGATGTTGTAGTCACTATTTTTTTTAAGTAGTGAGTCCAGTACTTCAACTTTTCCTTCGTCAGCTTTAATGTCTAACAAGATCCAGTGGAAGCTGCATGCGCATACGTTTGCATGTATAAATTAAGCGGGCATGTGCATAACACCAATCAACTATAACCCTAAACCCTATACACTTATTAACATCTAGCTAGTAAGCAAAAAACAGAATTTGTAGTACAAGACAGTGTGACTCACTCGAAGTTGTAGGGAAGTAGTATATCTTCATTGCTATTGAGGCGCTTCAAGAACTCTAGCATGCATTTCTCTACATCTTGTCTACACCAGTCCAATTTCCATGTGTATTCATTAACGGTATTTGGGTCAATGAACCCAATGCCATAGCGTCCAGCTTTTTTCATTTCATACATCTTCATCCTGCATAATACCACAGAAAAGAATATATAGTGAGGATATATAATTATAGGTAATTAATGATCAATCAATGAGCACTAGAGCTAGCTTGAGACTTAAATTACAGAAATAAATCACTTACACACAATAGCAACTGACGATAGCTTTGTCGAGTGCATCTTGATTGAATAACTGAAATAGTTCTGAATACTCAACGGACAGAGCTTTCTTATTGAAGTAATGATCTTCCTCGACTTGCACCATGAGGGACTCTCGATTGGACATCTTGGTAATTTTCATGCCAATCGTGCAATTCATACATTCTCGTTGGGAGGTTCTTGACCTCCTCGGGCTCGACCAAAGGTTCGCCCCGGACATATTTCCGTTTTATTTCCTCCTCTCTAAGCGGAGACATGGGCTCGATCTCGAGGAGTTGTCCAACAGTGATCTTGAGCATTTCAGCCTGCATTATATGCTCCTCGGTTATTACCACATCGCCCAGCTCGGGAACGTAAACGGTTTGCCCACAATAATATTGGGCGCGCGTACTCTCATGTGTTGTTGGCACAACAAGCGGGGGGGTC
>NC_057814.1:607642516-607645681 GCF_018294505.1 Triticum aestivum
GGGGGGGGGGGTCGATTGCGCCGCCTGTTCTCCCAGCTGGGGAACGGTTTTCCCGCATTTTTTGATAGCTGCTTGTTGGCTCGAGCTCGAGCTCGCTTCTTTCTGTAGTCGTGCTCGATGTGCCTTCCTGATTTGGCGCTCATAGTCTGAGTCAACAGGCTTGGGAGCTGGTGGTCTAGCCATACGAATGAAGTGGTCAATCTTTTCCTCAGGCACTTTCTCCCTCGGCGGCGTTGCCGGTTTCGGTCAAAAATGAGCGTCCACTTCGGCCGGCACTATTGCATCGTTTTGCTCCTCGGTCATGTCGTAAGGCCTCTGAGGAAGAGGAGCGAGGCTGCTTGGACCATATTTATATTGCTTGTCTCCCCCTGTACTTTCTGTACTACTTCGACTCGTACCGCTACGCACCATAGCTGCAGCGTGTCTCTTCTGCGATTGCTTAGGCAGCGGAGACGGCTGACGTGGCTTAGTTGGAGTAGGAGGAGTGGCCTGACGCTGTGCCGGACTTGAAGCAGGAGGTGTGGCCTGACACGGTGTCGGACTTGAAGCAAGTGAGTCGATCTGCTGCTGCTGCTGCTGGATGATCATCCGCTTGTTGTTGCTGCTGCTGAGACCCCCTTTCCTGGCTAAGTGAGTCGATCTGCTGCTGCTGCTGGAATTTGAGTGCCAAGTCCGCGTGCCTTGCTTCTAGGCCTTGAAGGTGTTCCGCGTCCTGCTTCCTATTCTTCTCCTCCTCCATCTTCTTTCTTGCACGGGTCCCGTAGTCGTCGTTCCATTCCGAAAAGCCCTCATACCAGGGAATAAGGACCTTGCTTCGTGTTCTTCCCGGGTGTTCAGGATTTCCCAGGGCGCGCGTAAGCTCGTCGTTCTCTCTGTTGGGCGTGAACACCCCCTTTCGAGCATCTTCTATTGCGTCAAGTAACTTTTGTTCTGCTCCTTTTAGACTTGCCTTCTTCGAAACCAGGCCTGTCTTCGGGTCCAACGCCCCCCATGCGCATAGAACCAAGTTCTGCACCTGGGGGCCAGCTCCTAGTAACCCGAGTGACCCCTGCATCCTCCATCGCTTGCTCAGACTTATCCCACTTAGGCATTGCCACCGCGTAGCCACCTGGACCCAGCCTATGGAACTGCGTCTTTTTTGCGGCATTGGCCTTGTTTTTTCTCGACCGTTCCTTAGATAATTCTGTTTCCTTGAATTTCATGAAAGCGGGCCAGTGTTCTCTTTGCTTCTCCAGTGTTCCCTTGAATTCTGGAGTCTTCCTTTTTGCACCGAGGTAGTTGGCCCATACAGTTTTCTTGTGGGTGTTGAATGCAATTGCCATCTTCTTAAGAGCAGCGTCCTTGACTTTCTGCACATCTGCATCAGTGAAATAATCTAGTAGGGTGAAATGTTCCATCAGAGATTCCCAAAGCTTTTGTTTTGCTCTATCGTCGACCCAAGTAACATCTGGGCGTTTAGTTTTTGGCTCTTTCCATTCTTGAATGGAGATCGGGAGTTGGTCCTCCACAAGAACTCCGCACTGACGAACGAACTTGTTCGCAATGTTCTTAGGCGTGAGGGGTTCGCCACTAGCTTTGATGGAATCGATGTTGTACTTTACACCCTCCTTCAACTTTTTGCCCGGGCCGCGCTTTGTCCTGCTGTCTGTAGAAGCAGATTTGCTCGATCCGGAGGGCTGAAAGAAGAAAGATCGATTCGTTAATATATCTTCAAATAAAAAAACATGTGATGATCACTAGATGCCTGCTTATATAAATATACCTCGCCGGTAGTCTTTGTTATTTCAAGATCAACATTGTATTCGTCATCATAATCATTGTCCGCGTCATCATAATCATAATCATAGCTCATGACTTCATCAGCTCGGTCGTCGAGATCGAATATCTTATCATCACCCTCCCCGGTATTGTTCAGATATTGGGAGCCGTCATTTGCTTCATTCAGATCATCTGGCCTGCTCGGGCTGCGTATGATCTCGAACAGGGCCTCTTCTCCCTCTCTGCCGGTATTGTCCGCCATAGCTTTTACTTAACTAATACAGAAGAAATATAAAACAATTTAGTATTCAAATTACAATGCATGGATGCAATCAATAAGGAAAAACTGAATCATATCGTACATAATATGCATCGTCTCGAATAATATATAATCTCGAATACATCGTCTCAAATAATATATAATCTCGAATACATCCTCTCGAATAATATATAATCTCGAATACATCACTGACTAGGTAGCTAATAAAGATCGAATACTATAGAAGAATCTAGGCCACTCGCGGTTCCTGGGGCGCGGGCGGTGGACACCCAAAGACAAGGAACCATCACAGGATCATATCTCCGGTCATTTGCCCAAAGAACCTGCTAGGTATTGGAGAACCTGACGTCCATAGCAGCTATGGAGCGATGGACGTGCTCGTCCTCCTCCCTGACACGACGACGCACCACCTCCGGCGGGGCCGGCTCCCTCTGCACCGAATGTGGCCCACGCGAACGCAACCAAAGGAGATCAGGGTCGACGACGGGACACGAGGCCGGGTTCCTCACCAAGCGTCGCGCCCCTCCAGGTAGCACCTCCCAGTGCCAGCCCGGCGGAGCCCAATCCCGGACATGGGTCCTCTGAAGCAGGACGTCATCGCGAACGGGTCGACGGCGAGGATGCGGGCCGGGCATCGTCGACAACAAATACTATATGTCGCAAAAGTAAAGTAAATTTTTTTAAATGATTGGATTGTGATTTCTTATATGCAAATTCTAAATTTTATAACTAAAAATATAATAAACTAAAAAAACATCGACCATATCTAAAACTAACATTTCTATAACTAAAATTGTATAACTAATTTTTCTTTAACATTTCTATAACATTAATACAGAAAAAACTAACATTTCTATATAACTAATATTTCTATAACATTAATACAGAAAAAACTTAAAAAACTAATAACTAATAACAGAAAAACTAAAAAGTAAAAACAGAAAAACTAAAAACTAAAAATAGAACAAAAATTGTGTATGTGTGTGTGTATGTGTGTGTGTGTATGTGTTGTGTGTGCAGGCGACGGCGACGGCGAGCCAAGGCGACGGCGCCGGCGGTGCGCGCGGCGGCTTTGATTGGAGGGAGAGGAGAGGGGGGACAGAGGCTCACAGCGCGGGCAAGGCGAC
>NC_057814.1:607646158-607659687 GCF_018294505.1 Triticum aestivum
CGGCGCGACGAGGACGGGGGCGGCGCGGAGTCGACGGGGACGGCGCGACGGCGGCGGCGACGGCGCGGGACGGGGCGGCGGCGATGAAGCAGAGAGAAGTGGGAGGAAACTGACGAAATTTTCGTAAGTGTTGTTTATATAGGAGCGGCCTTTAGTACCGGTCCTTTAGTACCGGTTGCAGCCACCACCCGGTACTAAAGGGGTGCGCTGGCGCAGGTGCGGTGCGGCAAGTTTAGTTCCACCTCGCTAGCCGAGGGGCGCCCGCACTGGTTTATAAGCCCCAGTGCGGTAGCTCTCTCGAGCTCCTCTTCAAAGCAGGCCTACTGGGCCTAAATGTTCTCTGCTGCCCTGTGGGCCTACTAGGCCTTTGCGGGCCTGCATCCTGGCCCAACAACAGGTTGGGTTTCTAGTCGTATGCAGGCCGCTGTGGCGCACTAGGCGGGCTTTTTTATTTTCTTATTTTTTTGGCTTTATTTATTTTTGTTTTATTTATTTTTGAGTTGTTTTTTGCTGTATTTAGAGTTTCTTTGTGAATATTTTTTGCTTTACGTACAAAAAAGTACAAACTTTCTATTAGTGCCGGTAGTTTACAAATTTGAATAGTTTACATTTTGAATTATTTGAGATTTGTGTGAATCACTAGTTTGTGAATAACTTAACTTTGAAAATAGATTTTTCAGTGATTCTTTTATCTTATGTTTAATATTAGTGTGTTTTATCATTATATTCAATTTGGTAATGCTTAGGTTATTTAAAAAATGAAATGCCTTTGTAACGGATGAGTTTTCGTCCGAAACCCGGATACTTCGAAAGAGATTGTCCATTTTGTACATGAAGTGCATCCAGTTTTTGCGGTAACCCTCTCTACTTTTTTGCACATGCTATGTGGGTGAAATAATGATACCATGCCAACTTTCAACCTTTTCTGAGTTCATTTGAAATGCTTTTCAATTTCAGGGTCATTTAGCTGAAAAAATCAGTAAATGCATGAAAGAATTTGTTTGCACATAAAATTTCTTCGCGTTTCAAATGCCAAAACACATAACTACCCTAACTATTACAGAGATTCCCTCCTGGGTGTGAAACACAGAAGAAAGTGATGATAGTGAAGCCGATCACTTCCCAGATCTTTGGGTGTGAAACTTTTTCCTCGCGTGTGTCCCTTTGCGCCGTAGCCATGGAAAATGTTCATCATTTAACTGGATGCTCGGGTCAATATTCACTGTGAATGGAGCAATTTCATCAAACTTTTCATAATCTTCTGACATGTCTGTCTTGTCATCCACTCCCACGATGTTTCTCTTCCCAGAAAGAACTATGTGGCGCTTTGGCTCATCGTATGATGCATTCGCTTCCTTATCTTTTCTTTTCCTCAGCTTGGTAGACATATCCTTCACACAGAAAACTTGTGCCACATCATTAGCTAGGACGAATGGTTCATCTGCATACGCAAGATTGTTGAGATCCACTATTGTCATTCCATACTGCGGGTCTTCCGTTACCCCATATCGTGTCATATTGACCCATTTGCACCGAAACAAAGGGACCTTCAAACCACGTCCATAGTCAAGTTCCCATATCTCCTCTATGTAACCATAATATGTTTCCTTTCCCGTCTTGGTTGTTGCATCAAAGCGGACACCACTGTTTTGGTTGGTGCTCTTCTTATCTTGGGCGATCGTGTAAAATGTATTACCATTTATCTCGTACCCTTTGAAAGTCATTATATTCGAAGATGGTAACTGGGACAGCGAGTACAAGTCATCCTCAATAGAGCCGTCATGCATGGTACGTGTCTGCAACCAACCGGCGAAACTCCTGGTTTGTTCACGTGTAATCCAGTCATCAGACCGCTCCGGGTGTTTGGAGCGTAGAAAATTCTTGTGTTCGTCCATATACGGAGCCACCAAGGCGGAATTCTGTATAACTGTGTAGTGTGCTTCAGTGAGAGAATGTCCGTCCATACATATTTTTTGATTCCCTCCTAGCGTGCCTTTTCCATCCAGTCTGCCCTTATGCCGCGATTCAGGAACACCAATCGGCTTAAGGTCAGGAATAAAGTCAATACAAAACTCAATGACCTCCTCATTTTCATGGCCCTTGGAGATGCTTCCTTCTGGCCTAGCACGGTTATGAACATATTTCTTTAAGACTCCCATGAACCTCTCAAAGGGGAACATATTGTGTAGAAATACAGGACCCAAAACGTTAATCTCTTCGCATAGGTGAACTAGGACGTGCGTCATGATGTTGAAGAAGGATGGTGGGAACACCAACTCGAAACTGACAAGACATTGCACCAAATCATTCTCTAACCTTGGTATGATTTCTGGATCGATTACCTTCTGAGAGATTGCATTGAGGAATGCACATAGCTTCACAATGGCTAGAACGTTATCCGGTAGAAGCCCCCTCAATGCAACCGGAAGTAGTTGCGTCATAATCACGTGGCAGTCATGAGACTTTAGGTTCTGGAACTTTTTCTCTGCCATGTTTATTATTCCCTTTATATTCGACGAGAAGCCAGACGGTACCTTAATACTGAGCAGGCATTCAAAGAAGATTTCCTTCTCTTCTTTGGTAAGAGCGTAGCTGGCATGACCCTGATGTATGCCGTCTTTTCCATGCATACATTGCTGGTCCTCCTGTGCCTCAGGTGTATCTTTTGTCTTCCCATACACGCCCAAGAAGCCAAGCAGGGTCACGCAAAGATTCTTCGTCGCGTGCATCACGTCGATTGCAGAGCGTACCTCTAGATCTTTCCAATAGGGCAGGTCCCAAAATATAGATTTCTTCTTCCACATGGGTGCGCGTCCGTCAGTGTCATTCGGAACAGGTTGTCCGCCAGGACCATTTCCAAAGACTACCTTCAAATCCTTGACCATATCATGTACATCAGCACCAGTACGGTGGCGAGGCTTCGTCCGGTGATCCGCCTCACCTTTGAAATGCTTGCCTTTCTTTCTTACGGGGTGCCTCCTCGGAAGAAATCGACGATGTCCCAGGTACACATTCTTCCTACAATTGTCCAAATATATACTGTCGGTATCATCCAAACAGTGCGTGCATGCGCGGTATCCCTTGTTTGTCTATCCTGAAAGGTAACTGAGAGCAGGCCAATCATTGATGGTCACGAACAGCAAGGCCTTTAGGTCAAATTCTTCCCCCATGTGCTCATCCCACGCACGTACACCCGTTCCATTCCACAGCTGTAAGAGTTCTTCAACTAATGGCCTTAGGTACACATCAATGTCGTTGCCGCCGGGTTGCTTAGGGCCTTGGATGAGCACTGGCATCATAATGAACTTCCGCTTCATGCACAACCAAGGAGGAAGGTTATACAAACATAGAGTCACAGGCCAGGTGCTATGGTTGCTGCTCTGCTCCCCAAAAGGATTAATGCCATCTGCGCTTAGACCAAACCATACGTTCCTTGCGTCATCTGCAAACTCCTTCCCGTACTTTCTCTCAATTTTTCTCCACTGCGACCCGTCAGAGGGTACTCTCAACTTTCCGTCTTTCTTACGGTCTTCTCTGTGCCATCGCATCGCCTTGGCATGCTCTTTGTTTTGGAACAAACGTTTCAACAGTGGTATTATAGGAGCATACCACATCACCTTGGTAGGAATCTTCTTCCTGGGGCGCTCGCCCTCGACATCACCAGGGTCATCGCACCTGATCTTATAGCGCAATGCACCGCATACCGGGCAAGCGTTCAAATCCTCGTACTCACCGCGGTAGAGGATGCAGTCATTAGGGCATGCATGTATCTTCTGCACCTCTAACCCTAGAGGGCAGACAGCCTTCTTTGCTTCGTACGTACTCTCGGGCAATTCGTTGTCCTTTGGAAGCATATTCTTTATCATTACCAGCAACTTTCCAAATCCCTTATCAAATACACCATTATCTGCCTTCCATTGCAGCAATTCCAGTGTGGTGCCCAACTTTTTCTTGTCAGCTTCGCAATTCGGGTACAACAATTTCTTGTCATCCTCTAACATGCGCTGCAACTTCTTCTTCTCCAAATCACTTGCGCAGTTTCTCTTTGCATCGGCAATGGCCCGACCTAGATCATCAACGGGCTCATCTGATGCCTCTTCTTCAGCTTCTTCCCGCATTGTCAGCTCAGCTTCTTCCCCCATTGTTGTATCATCGTATTCAGGGAACCCACGGCCAGGATAGTTGTCGTCGTCCTCTTCTTCTTCATTGTCTTCCATCATAACCCCTCTTTCTCCATGCTTGGTCCAAACATTATAGTGGGGCATGAAACCGGACTTAAACAGGTGGACGTGAATGGTTCTTGACGTAGAGTAATTGTGATCATTCTTACAGACTAAACATGGACAAGGGATAAAACCATCCACCCGCTTGTTTGCCTCAGCCGCAAGCAGAAAAGTTTGCACGCCATTAATGAACTCGGGAGAGCATCGGTCATCGTACATCCATTGTCGGCTCATCTTCATTACACAACACCGAATAGACCAAATTAATACAAGTTCATACATAAAGTTCATACATAAAGTTCATACAAGACTTAAATGCAACAAACAAATAACTCTCTAACTAAAGAATTTAAATGCAACAACAAATGCGATCAAGATCGCAACTAAGGTAACAATTGATCCAACAACATAATGATACCAAGCCTCACTATCAATGGCATATTTTCTAATCTTTCTAATCTTCAAGCGCATTTTCTCCATCTTGATCTTGTGATCATCGATGACATCGGCAACATGCAACTCCAATTCCATCTTCTCCCCCTCAATTCTTTTCAATTTTTCTTTCAAATAATCGTTTTCTCTTTCAACTAAATTTAACCTCTCGACAATAGGGTCGGTTGGAATTTCCGGTTCACAAACCTCCTAGACAAAAATATCTATGTCAACTTGATGGGCATTATTTGTCATAAACACGAAATGCAGCAACTAGTTTTAAAAGAGAACATACCACATCCGAATCATAACAAGGACGAGGGCCGACGGGGACGGATATCAAAACCATGGCACTATGTTTAACAAACAACATACGGGTAAGATAATTATACGAGTAACTATATATCCAAATCACACAAACATCAATTTGGTAATGTAAAACATTCATGAACAAGAGGCTCACCACAAGGTGGTGCCGGCGACGGAACGGTGCGGGCGATCGACTTTGGTTACGACGGAGATTTAGAAGGCACTAAGTAAACCACACCTACATATGCAAACTAAGTGTTAGTTTTGACCACAAATTGCATATCAATCAAATACTAGCATATATATTTTCTACCAAATTACTAAACTCATAAATTAATCACTATACAAAGCATTGCAAGAGCTAATCTAGCAATGAGAGATGAAAGGACAAAGTTGCTAACCTTTGTGATCATTTGAATGGATGGGGGCCTTCAAATCTTGACAAATTTTGGGGAAAATGTGTGATGAGCTCGAGAGGAAGAGGGGAAGAACAGAGAGGAGAGGGGAAAGGGGAAGAACAGAGCAAGCTCGGGTGGACGAAGGGTTTATGTAGGACGACCTTTAACACCGGTCGTGCCATGAACCGGTACTAATGGTGCTGGAGGGGCCCCGGACTGACAACATCCTGCCACCACTCACTTTAGTACCGGTCCGTGGCACGAACCGGTGCTAAAGGTCGGCCACGAACCGGTACTAATGAAAGCGGCTGGCTAGCCGTTGGAACCGGCACTAATGCACACATTAGTGCCGGCTCAAAAGCAAACCGGCACTAATGTGCTTAACATTTGACGCTTTTTCTACTAGTGCTAGCATGCCGCCAAATCTTGCGTTCGCGGCCTCTCACCAGTCTGGAAGTGTTGTGTGACACCCCAAGATTTTGGCCTTGTTTTATTTATTAAAAATGTTGCCAGGAAATAAAAATTTTCTATTTGACTAGTTTTACCTTTGTGATTTCTGCCTCTAGTGGGAAAAACCTTCAAAAGTATTATTGGACTTGAATGCTCTCTTTTATAAAACAATTCCTCATCAGTGGATTTAAGTTTTTGCAAGGTTTGTTTTCTCAGAACTTTATTCCTTAAAATGTTTTCTTTTGCATTTGGAGCCTGTTTTGCACTGCAACCTCTTGACAAATGCATTTAAAAATCCCACCAAAATTTGGGGATGTCAGGTGATGTTTCCACATCACTTTTATGCAAAAATACCTTTTGGCCATTGGAGATTTTGAGCTCTACACCAACTTTTCCAATCTGGTCCAGTAGGCACTTTTGCACTACAACCCATTTAAAAATTTCTTTAAAAATTCTTCCAAGTGTTTGGAGATGTCAGTGGATGCATACAATTCATCTTCAAGCAAAAACCCAGTGATGTTCTTTGAAAAATTTGAGTGGATCAACCTCTTTTACATTCTGGTCCAAATTGGTGATTTGTAATGCCCTTATTTTTTCTTTGCTCTAGTAACCCTGAGCTTTTTCCTACTTGTAGCCCTCCCTTCAAAACCCTTAAGTCCAGGAGAGTGGACTCATTAGAGGTTTTTAAGTGCATGCTTTAAACCCTTCTTCTTTCTGTCCAAAACTGGTTTTCTCAAATTCTTGCACTATCAACTTTCTGTTTTTGCCAAACTAATCTTACCACCATCTCCTGCATCTAAAGAGACCCTGATCTGGAGATTTTGGCCACTCCAAGAGTTGTCTAAGTGCACTTGGCATTCTGTCGAACACCTGGTGTGCACAGCCTGTTTTGGCATGAGTTCTTTGTTTGCACAGTGGACTTGCTCCATTGCCCCCACAACCTTGTCCACTGAACTCCTAGCCACCCCTACCCTTGTTCTGTTCTTTGCCAGCTCCACCCTCGCGCTCTAGACCACACTGGCATTTCGTCGAGCAGGTGCCGTGTGTGCTCTGGGCGCGCCCAGAGCGCACGTTTTGCACGCGCGCGCATTGAGCCGACACGCCGCTCTGCCGCCCTCGTCGCGTCCCATCTCTGGCCCCTGTTCGCCTGCCGAACCACGCCAGGCACTCGCCCTCTCTCCAGTACCCTCCAAGCTCTCCTGGCACCCTGCAGCGCCACCTTGGCAGCACGCCGGCGTCGGCAGCGGATTCCGCCGCGGACGGCGCCGCCCAAACCAGCAGCGCGCGCCAGCTGCCCCTCTGAATAGCTCGTGCTTATCATCTTGCTCGTCGGAACGCGTTCGTCGCCGCCACGATGCCCTGCAACTACAGCAACGGCTGTCGCCGGCGATCTTATCTTCTGCCGCCGCGGAGCCAGCCTCGTCACGCTATATAAGGGCACTCCGAGCCCCTCCGAGCACCCAGGCGACCTCCAACCTTCCCTCTAAAGCTCCCCAAGCAGTGGATCGACCCGTAGTGGCCATCTTCCTCAACTCCGGCCAGTTCGGCCGCCGCTAAGCTCCGGTGCGATTCGCCGCAGCCAGCCACCCTTTCGCCCAACCAACACCACCAGTAACTCCCTCTGGTCCTTGCAGAGCTGCCCAGCTACCCAACTTCGATCGGAGACCACCGGAGCACAAAAAGCACTTCGCCACAGTAGCCTCTCTCCGCCGCGGAGCTCGCCGCCGGCGACTCCTTCCACCTCCGACGACCCAACAACCACCTAGGGGACCGCCTCGGTCTAGCCGTTCCATCCCCGCCCTTGGATGCCCGTGAGGTGCTGCCGTTCGTCGACGGCAATCGCCGGAGCCTCGCTCCCGTCGGGCAGAAGAGAGGAGAAGGAGGGAAGAACGGTCAAACCTGACCAGTGGGCCCTCTGGACCCACTGTCAGTGACCCGCGCGGCCGTTCTCTCTCTGTTTAAGTGAAGGCGCAAACTCCCGAGTGCGTCTCCTCGACTGTGAAAGCGTATTTTCTTCTGAATCGTTTTCTTTTCTGGTTTTATTTAAAAACAGAAGTTTGACTAAACTTTGACTGGCTATAACTTTTAAAATAAAACTCCAAATGAGTTGATTCTTTTTCCTACCTCTCTCAAATTTCATCTAGTTTATTTTAAGATTTATTTCAAAAATATTTGAGACAAATTTTGGTACTGTGTTTGAAATATTTTTTATTTGTACATTTTGCAAAATAGGATTTTGGAGAAAAGGGAGAGCTTCCAAAAAAAATGCATCCTTTGCGTACTCTTGAAGGCTAGCATTTCTGAACTCTGGTACAATATTTTGTTGTGGTGTTCTGATACGGCTACAGCACCATTTGACTTGGAGTATGCGTTGTCTTTATGTAATGATAAAGTCTCGTACATGAGTACACTTTGGAGTTGTCTTGTGGTCAGCAAGGGATACACTACTGATTTGGATCATCCTCGTGAGCTCCTCATGCATACCGGTGGCAAGCCGGGAAAGTCGTGGTCTTGGGTAGACACGAGCTTGTCCCTAGTCCCTCGTCGAGACGAGTATGTCCGGTAGGGCATGGTAAGGCTTGATGAGTGGTGTTTTATTTCACTAGTGGTAACAATTGTTGGAGGATACTTGGACCACCTGTGTCGGTCGTAGATTGAGTCTTGATCAGTAGCTTCCCTATTTGTTGGTACTACCACTTGTCCCTGTCGCAGACGGGGTATGGTTCAGTAAGTTGTCAACCCCTACCAAAGCACACACCGTACAGAGGGGCCATAGTGGAAGATACCGGATGCCTCCGGTAGGCATGCCACTTGGTCAGGGGGCATGGGTGTTTTCGGTTGGGACCGAGAGGGGGGGCACCCCCTTAGAGCGCGCGAATAGAAATTTGATCCCATGCTACGTCGAGGTTGTAGCCTCCCCACTTAGAGTTTTGCTTGGCAGGTGTCGTGGGTGATTCCAGACACCGGTGAGTTAAGCTGGTGTGTGCAGGTCAGGCGTATTTTCAATTAAAAGACCGTAGACAGAATTAGTCCCGATGGACTAAGTAAACCCGTTACTCGTGGGAAAAATGGTACTCCCTCTGCAGAGGATAAAACCTGTTGGATAGTCATGTTCTTGAGTAAAGACCATAGTCTGAGTTGAATCTAGTAACGGTATTCGGATGGAGAACGGTTTAACTAGAACTCAGTGACGGTTTTCGGATGGAGAACGAATTAGCTAGAGCTCAGTAACGGTATTCGGATGGAGGTACGGTTTGACTAGTCTATATTATCGATTTTCGGATGGAGAAACGACTGAGCTAAATATTGTATAAGGTTATGGCACATATGGATTATGATTTTTTATTATTTTGGACTAACCCCTTTTATATTACGTATATTATTGAGTATCCCTGGGATGGTTCTACCTCCTGGATATTCACTGTAATTATTCTTTTATAAGCCCTTTCTGTGGTGTCGCTCAGACGCCCGACTGCGGCATTATTATTCTTGCAGTTTCCTCTCGAGGAGTCATTCAGACCCTCGTTTGGCACCAATATTATTATTCTTGCAGTTTCCTCTCGAGGAGTCATTCAGACCCTCGTTTGGCACCAGTATTACTATTCTTGCAGTTTCCGCTCGAGGAGTCATTCAGACCCTCGCTTGGCACCCAGTACTTTATATTTGTTTATTTTACCCGCATGTGTGCATCTTGGATTTCCGTATTATTTCGTGACAGACATGTGATCATCTATTTAACGCGGAGCATGTTTGATATATTATACCCGTGTTCTTAATGTTTGCGAGTACATTCAAACGTACTCACTGGCTTGCCCCTGGCTATTGTCTTGGCCAGATTCCTTGCTTGGAGATAGCATCGCGGTGACAACCTCGGAACCTATGCATTGACGTTTGCAGCCTCGCGAAGATAGGAGTTATCCTGGTCAGCTGTTCTTGTGGGGAATGGAGTCCCATAGACGCAGATGTATCCAACCGCTTCCGCCCTCTACCATTAGAAACCAAATGTTGTACTCCTAGGCCACAATGGTCTTGTACTACATATTTTTGTACTTGCTTGGATTTTCTTGTATCAAGTTGATGCCTCATCAGCTAACATAACAGTAATCCTGGGGCTGATGGGGACAAAGGCCGTTTTTCTGGGAAATTATTATCCCAAAAATCCGGTCGTGACATGTTGTGGCGGGTGCAAACGCCCGGCACGTGTCTCTGGGGTGTGCCCCCCCCCCTCACGGACGGCGCCACCGCCGGCACCTGGAGGGGGGAAACGGACGCGTCGGGTCTACACGGAGGGGATCTTGCTGTGGGTCTGGCCCGGATGTTGCTCCAAAGTGTTCCTATGGGCTGACCTAACACAACCGGGTGGATAGGTCCACTGCTCAAAGTCCGTCTGTCCAAAGTCAAAGGGCTAGATCCCGTGGTCAAACGCTGCAGGGTTAGGCGGGACGGGGGCCCGGAGGGGTAGCTGTGACGCCCCCGATTCAATCGTACACTAATCATACACGCAAACGTGTACGATCAAGATCAGGGACTCACGGGAAGATATCACAACACAACTCTAAAATAAAATAAGTCATACAAGCATCATAATACAAGCCAGGGGCCTCGAGGGCTCGAATACAAGTGCTCGATCATAGACGAGTCAGCGGAAGCAACAATATGTGAGTACAGACATTAGTTAAACAAGTTTGCCTTAAGAAGGCTAGCACAAACTGGGATACAGATTGAAAGAGGTGCAGGCCTCCTACCTGGGATCCTCCTAAACTACTCCTGGTCGTCGCAGTGGCCTGCACGTAGTAGTAGGCACCTCCGGTGTAGTAGGAGTCATTGTCGACGGTGGCGTCAAGCTCCTGGGCTCCAGCATCTGGTTGCGACAACCAGGTAGAATGGAAAGGGGGAAAAGAGGGAGAAAAGCAACCGTGAGTACTCATCCGAAGTACTCGCAAGCAAGGATCTACACTACTTATGCATGGGTATCTGTATAAAGGGGCAATATCGGTGGACTGAACTGCAGAATGCCGGAATAAGAGAGGGATAGCTAATCCTATCGAAGACTACGCTTCTGGCAGCCTCCGTCTTGCAGCATGTAGAAGAGAGTAGATTGAAGTCCTCCAAGTAGCATCGCATAGCATAAACCTACCCGGCGATCCTCTCGTCGTCGCCCTGTGTGAGAGCGATCACCGGGTTATATCTGGCACTTGGAAGGGTGTGTTTTATTAAGTATCTTGTTCTAGTTGTCATAAGGTCAAGGTACGACTCCAAGTCGTCCTGTTACCGAAGATCACGGCTATTCGAATAGATAAACTTCCCTGCAGGGGTGCACCACATAACCCAACACGCTTGATCCCATTTGGCCGGACACACTTTCCTGGGTCATGCCCAGCCTCGGAAGATCAACACGTCGCAGCCCTACCTAGGCACAACAGAGAGGTTAGCACGCCGGTCTAATCCTAAGCGCGCAGGGGTCTGGGCCCATCGCCCATTGCACACCTGCACGTTGCGTGGGCGGCCGGAAGCAGACCAATCTGGCGGTCCAATCTCCATTTCAAAGGAAGTCACGTTACGCGGTCCAATCTGGCGCGCGCCGCTCAGTCGCTGACGTCACGAAGGCTTCGGCTGATACCATGACTTCGAGTGCCCATATCTTTCCCACGTAGTTGGTTAGTGCGTATAGACCAAATGGCCAGACTCAGATCAAATACCAAGAACTCATTAAGCTTGTTATTTTGAAGTAACCGCGGACGCTGACCAGGGCAAGGCCCACCTCTCTCCTAGGTGGTCTCAACCTGCCCTGTCGCTCCACCACAAAGTAACAGTCGGGGGCCGTCGGGAACCCAGGCCCACCTCTACCGGGATGGAGCCATCTGCCCCTTCAGCCCCCATCTCCGGACAGTATCATAAGTATGTAAGAGTACAAAGTATATAGCATATGCCCGTGATCACCTCCCGAAGTGATCACAGCCCAGTAGTATAGCATGGTAGAAGGACAAGAGTGCAGGGCCACTGATGGAACACTAGCATCCTATACTAAGCAGTAGGATAGCAAGTAAGGGTAACAACTGTAGCATCAATGACAGGCTATGCATCAGAATAGGATTAACCGAACAGTAACATGCTACACTACGCTAATGCAAGCAGTAGAGAGAAGAATAGGCGATATCTGGTGATCAAGGGGGGCTTGCCTAGTTGCTCTGGCAAGGAGGGGTCGTCAACAACGTAGTCGGTCGGGGCACCAGCAGCGGCGTCGGTCTCGTAGTCTACCGGAGAGAAGAGGGGGAAGAAACAGTAAATACAATGCAAACATAAGCATGACAATGCATTACATGACAATGAGCGTTGCTAGGGGTGCTCAATCGCGGTAGTAGGTGATACCGGCGAAGGGGGGAAACATCCGGAAAAGTATCCCCGGTGTTTCGCGTTTTCGGACAGATGAACCGGAGGGGGAAAGTTGCGTGTTTGCTATGCTAGGGATGTGTGGCGGACAAACGGGCTGCATATCCGGATTTGTCTCATCGTTCTGAGCAACTTTCATGTACAAAACATTTTCATCCGAGTTACAGTTTATTTTATATTCATTTTTAAATATTTAAATCAATTTATAAATCAATATTATTAATTTAATTCGAAAATGGCATTACTGCATCAGGATGACGGCAGCATGATGTCATCAGTCAACAGATGTGTTGACTGGGTCAAGCTGACGTGTGGGTCCTATATGTCATACTCTGTTTATTCTAATTAGGGTTTAACGAATCTAATTACCGTCTAATTAATTAACAATAGATAGTTAGGTTACCTAAACATGATTAATTTAGTTAATTAATTACTTAATTAATTAATTAATTAATATTTTCTTTATTATTATTATTTTTAATTCTTGTTTTTTATAAAACGTTCCAGGGGCTGGGCCCCACATGTCATATGCCCAGGGGGCCTAACGGGCGCACGGGTAAGCGGGCGCTGGGCGTGTGCGCTGCCCAGACCGCACGGACGCACGCCCAGGGCCGCGGCAACGGCCACCGCAGGGTCGGGCACGCGCCGGCCGGCGAGCAAGGGGCCGCGGGCGAGGAGTAGCAGCGTCGGGGAAAACCGGACGCGAGCGGGTGGCCGAGCACGGCAGAGCAACGTGGTAGGGGACGGGCGGCGTGGCGGGACGAAGGCGATGGCTGGAGCGAGCAACTGCGGGGGAGCCGGGGCGGGCTCTCCGACGCGAGGCGCGGCACGGGGCGCCAGCGGGGTACCGACCCAGGCGCAGGCGCGCGGTTAGGCGCGGCGTGGGATCCCGCGTGAGGGTGAGCAGGGGAGGCGCCGATGCAGGGCGACGGGCACGGCGACGTCGAAATGGGGAAGGGGAGTGCGAGGAGAGGGAGGCCGTGGCCTCACCGGCGTTGCAGAGACGAGGGTCGGCGACTCTCGATGGAGCCTTTGGGAAGGAGGACGGGGACGACGGCGACGTAGAGGAGGAGGTCCGGCGAGGAGGAGTCGAAGCGAAGGACGGCAGGCCAGCTCCGCGAGGCAGCTCCGACGACGGCGGGGCGGCGCCGGGTGGCGGGATTGGGTTGATCCCGATCTGGATCATGGGAGGAGAGGGGAACGAGCGATGGAGACGGGGAGGCGGCGCCGATGACGGAGGATGGCGGGGTGGCTTCGGCGGGGTGGTCCAGCGAGGGGGTTCTGGGCAGAGGCATCACGGGGTCGGGGGCACGGTTGCCCCGATCTC
>NC_057814.1:607960057-608125788 GCF_018294505.1 Triticum aestivum
TATATACTTTCAGTGTCATCTAAACAGTGCGTGCATGAGTGGTATCCCTTGTTTGTCTGTCCTGAAAGGTTACTGAGAGCGGGCCAATCATTGATGGTTACAAACAGCAACGCGTGCAGGTTAAATTCCTCCTGTTTGTGCTCATCCCACGTACGTACACCGTTTCCATTCCACAGCTGTAAAAGTTCTTCAACTAATGGCCTTAGGTACACATCAATGTCGTTGCCGGGTTGCTTAGGGCCTTGGATGAGAACTGGCATCATAATGAACTTTCGCTTCATGCACATCCAAGGAGGATGGTTATACATACATAGAGTCACGGGCCAGGTGCTGTGATTGCTGCTCTGCTCCCCGGAAGGATTAGTGCCATCCGCGCTTAAACCAAACCATACGTTCCTTGGGTCAGCTACAAACGCAGCCCAGTACTTTCTCTCGATTTTTCTCCACTGCGACCCGTCAGCGGGTGCTCTCAACTTCCCCATCTTTCTTACGGTCCTCACTGTGCCATCGCATCAACTTGGCATGCTCTTCGTTTCTGAACAGACGTTTCAACCGTGGTATTATAGGAGCATACCACATCACCTTCGCAGGAACCCTCTTCCTGGGGGGCTCGCCGTCAACATCACCAGGGTCATCTTGTCTGATCTTATACCGCAATGCACCGCATACCGGGCATGCGTTCAGATCCTTGTACGCACCGCGGTAGAGGATGCAGTCATTAGGGCATGCATGTACCTTCTGCACCTCCAATCCTAGAGGGCATACGACTTTCTTTGCTGCGTATGTACTGTCGGGCAATTCGTTATCCTTTGGAAGCTTCTTCTTCAATATTTTCAATAGCTTCTCAAATCCTTTGTCAGGCACAGCATTCTCTGCCTTCCACTGCAGCAATTCCAGTACGCTACCGAGCTTTGTGTTGCCATCTTCGCAATTGGGGTACAACCCTTTTTTGTGATCCTCTAACATGCGATCGAACTTCAACTTCTCCTTTTGACTTTCGCATTGCGTCCTTGCATCGACAATGACCCGACGGAGATCATCATCATCGGGTACTGGTTCCTCTTGATCTTCAGCAGCTTCCCCCCTTGCAGCATCATTGGGCACATCGTCTGGTTCCTCTTGATCTTCAGCAGCTTCCCCCGTTGCAGCATCACCGTATTCAGGGGGCACATAGTTGTCATCGTCCTCTTCTTCTTCGCCGTCTTCCATCATAACCCCTATTTCTCTGTGCCTCGTCCAAACATTATAGTGTGGCATGAAACCCTTGTAAAGCAGGTGGGTGTGAAGGATTTTCCGGTCAGAGTAAGACTTTGTATTCCCACATGTAGGGCATGGACAACACATAAAACCATTCTGCTTGTTTGCCTCAGCCACTTCGAGAAAATCATGCACACCCTTAATGTACTCGGAGGTGTGTCTGCCACCGTACATCCATTGCCGGTTCATCTGCGTGCATTATATATAATTAAGTGTGTCAAAAACCATTACAGAACATCATGAATAGATAATTAAGTGACCAAATTAATAGAAGTTCATCATCACATTAAAACCAAAGTACATACATAGTTCTCATCTAACAACATATATATAGCTCTCCAGAGCATCTAATTAATTAAACCATACATTGAAACTATGTAAAACATTTCAATGCGAAAAGAAATGCGATCATAATCGCAACCAAGGTAACAATTGATCCAACGGCATAATGATACCAAGCCTCGGTATGAATGGCATATTTTCTAATCTTTCTAATCTTCAAGCGCATTGCATCCATCTTGATCTTGTGATCATCGACGACATCCACAACATGCAACTCCAATATCATCTTCTCCTCCTCAATTTTTTATTTTTTCCTTCAAGTAATTGTTTTCTTCTTCAACTAAATTTTAACCTCTCGACAATAGGGTCGGTTGGAATTTCCGGTTCAACCACCTCCTAGATAAATAAAATCTATGTCACGTTGGTCGGCATATTTGTCATAAACAATAAATGAACCAAATAGGTATAAAAAGATAATATATACCACATCCGAATCATAGACAGGACGAGGGCCGACGGGGGCGGATACCAAAACCATCGCACTATGTAATAAGAAGGAATAATAAAAGTAACAAAATTAGACAAGTATCTATCTAAAGTAAGAATTTTTTTCTTTCAGAAAGAAGATAAGAACAAGAGGTTTACCACGGTGGTGCTGGCGACGAGATCGGCGCGGGCGATCGACGGTGGTGAAGACGGGGACGGGACGTGACGGACCGCTAAACCTAGACAAATCTCGGGGAAAATGGAGCTCGGAGGTCGAGTTTCGAGAGGAGAAAGATTAACTAGTGTGGCTCAGACATTTCATCGAACACCTCATGTGCATAGGAGGTGAGCTAGAGCACCCAAATGCCCTCCCCTCGCCGGCCAGAAAAAACAGAGCACTGTGGAGTGCTTTGTTGTGGCAATGGGGTATATATAGGCAACTCATTGGTCCCGGTTCGTGGCACCAACCGGGACTCAAGGCCTTTGGTCCCGGTTGGTGCCACGAACCGGGACCAATGCCCCCTTTAGTCCCGGTTGGTGGCACCAACCGGGACCAAAGGCCTTGTGCTACCCTGCGTCAAAAGTTTAGTCCCACCTCGCTAGTTGAGAGAGCTCGAGAGTGGTTTATAAGCGCTGCTGCGCCCACCCTCTCGAGCTCCTCTCAACTGCAGGCTTTCGGGCCTAACCGTTCTCTTTGCCTGTGGGGCCTACTGGGCCTTCTGCGGGCCTGAATCCTGGCCCATGGATGGGTTTCAAGTCGTATTCAGGCCGTGTTGGCCCAGTAGGTGGCATAATTTTTTCCCTGTTTTTTGTTTTCTCTTTTGCTTTATTTATTTTGTTTTGTTTCTACTTACAACAAAAAACTTATTTATTTTATTCCATTTTGTTTCTAATTACTTATGTATTTTACTTTATTTATTTTACTGCTGCTATTTTTATTTATTTTATTAAGGTTTATTTATTTTATTTATTTTATTTACTATAGTTTATTTTATTTTATATTATTAAGGTTTATTTATTTTTATTTATTTTATTAAGGTTTATTTATTTTATTTACTATAAAAAATGAACATAGATGCGCCTATAGAGGAAATTCAACCTAAATTCATAATAAATTTCTATGAAATTCAAAGAAATTTACTCTGAATTTAGGTCAAATTCCCTGTATAAGGGCATCTATTTTCACTTTGAGAGGAGCTCAACAAGGCAGAGAGGGACGGGCTTATAAACCGGTGTGAGCGCCCTTTGGTTGGCGAGGTGGGACTAAACTCTGACCGCTACTAGGACCAACCCTTTAGTCCCGGTTTGTGGTATGAACCGGGACTAAAGGGTGAGCCTCTGGTCCCGGTTCAAGCCACCAACCGGGACCAATGGTGGTGGGCCAGGAGCGAGGCCATTGGTCCCGGTTCGTCCCACCAACCGGGACCAAAGGGGCCAGAGGAACCGGGACCAATGCCCCCACGAGGCCCGGCAGGCCCCTGGACTCACAAACCGGGACCAGTGCTCACATTAGTCCCGGTTCTGGATTGAACCGGGACTAATGTGAATATTGCCCTGTGACCAAAGCCCAGTTTTCTACTAGTGATAAGGGAAGGAAGTGGTGGGTGGGCCGGACACGTGTCGTGCGAGGGAGGCGGCTTGCGCTTGGCTGTTTTCATCCAACTTAAAATAAATGTTTTCCAAAATCATCTAGGTCCGTCCATTGGATATACTCCTATGTAAATCAATTCTACGCCTACTACGTAACGTTGGGATTTGCTAAATCTCAGTCAACTGAGACTTAACCAAGTCTCAGTCGATGCTTTATTCGTGAGATTTTATGTGAAGATCCATACAAAATTTTCTTTTAAACTTGGTCTTTCTTCTTTTTTATATGTTCGGTGACTTGATTGAGATTTGGTTAAGTCTCAATCGACTGAGATTTAGCCACACACTTTCAACTAATTCACCCGTCCCTTGAATTTCAGTGGGGTGGGCCTGTTCCTCCCTCTAACCCCAATCACAATCCTTCACGTTGAGTTACGTAAGGGCACTTCTAACAGTTCCCAAATAAGGCCGTAAGGGAGGATAAATTTGGTTATCCTCCCTTACGGCGCACCCCTATCCGGTGCAATGGAGAGTAAGAATTATCCTCCACACCCCAATATCTAGCTAAATCTCTCTAAATATGCTCACTCCCGCCGCGGCCGAGTAAAACTGACGCATCTCTTTCTCCCACGCCCGCGCCGCCCTGTCTCCCGCCGCCACAGCCACCACCCCCACCCCCTGGTCGCCGCCACCGATGACCATCCCTCTAGCCGGAATGGATAGCTCGGGCCCTTCCCTCACCCCACCGGCCACCGGCGCCGGCTCTCTGTTGTCGGAAATCAACCATGCGCTGCCGCCCGCTGAGGGAGTCCTGGATTAAGGGGTCCTCGGACGTCCGGGCTATGTGACGTGGGCCGGACTGATGGGCCATGAAGATACAAGATAGAAGACTTCCTCCCGTGTACGGATGGGACTCTCCTTTGCGTGGATGGCAAGCTTGGCGTTCGGATATGAAGATTCCTTCCTCTGTAAACCGACTCTGTACAACCCTAGGCCCCTCCAGTGTCTATATAAACCGGAGGTTTTAGTTCGTAGAGGCAATCATAATCATACAGGCTAGACTTCTAGGGTTTAGCCATTATGATCTCGTGGTAGATCAACTCTTGTAATCCTCATATTCATCAAGATCAATCAAGCAGGAAGTAGGGTATTACCTCCATCAAGAGGGCCCGAACCTGGGTAAACATCGTGTCCCCCGTCTCATGTTACCATCGACCTTAGACGCATAGTTTGGGACCCCCTACCCGAGATCCGCCGGTTTTGACACGGACATTGGTGCTTTCATTGAGAGTTCCGCTGTGTCGTCATCAGAAGGTTCGATGGCTTCGTAAATCATCTACAATGATGCTGCCCTAAGGGAGGTTTTTCTCCCCGGCCAGATCTTCGTATTCGGCGGCTTCGCACTGCGGGCCAACTCTCTTGGCCATCTAGAGCAGATCGACAGCTACGCCCCAGGTCACCAGATTAGTTTTGGAAATCTGGACTATGTCGCTGATATCCGAGGAGACTTGATCTTCCAAGGGTCCACGATCCCAAACTCCGCTCTGGCCTTAGATCCGGAGCGCATTGCCAGGTCCGAAGACGGGATTCCTGAGCCCGCCGGACTATCTGCGGCCACTAGGCCCAGTACGGGAGAGCCGGAGGAAGTAGTGTCGCTGGCACCATCAGGAAGCCGGACTCTTCTCTGGACACTGGCTCCGAACCCTCGGAGTCAGCATCGTGTGAGCTCGGCCAAGAAGTCTCCTTCCCGCCGTACTCCACGGACTCTCTTCTCCCTGGCCAAACCTCGCCTTTAAGCGAGGCTCTGGACTTGATGCGATCCCTCGTCATTACAGAGGAGCAACGTCCGAACTACGCCCAGCCCGGACTAGGGGCTGAGAGCAGGGAATTTTACGTCCCACCCACCACCCACTTCATAGCCACTGTCGAGGACTTAACTGACATGCTCGATTACGGCTCCGAAGACATCGACAGTATGGACGACGATGCCGGAGAAGAGCAGGCCCAAAACCCGCCGTTTACCGGACGCTGGACGGCCACCTCTTCGTATGACGTGTACATGGTGGATACACCCAAAGAGGGTAACAGCGATAACGAGAAGAATGCAGTCGAGGATAAACCTCCTGAAATACAACCAAAGCGCCGACGTCAGCGGCGCCGCTCTAAATCACGCCGTGGAAAAGACAGCAATACCGGCACGAGAGACAACAATACTCCGGACGATGCCGAAGACCAAGAAGAACCCGTCGAGCCAACCTCCAAACAGGACGATCGGGAAGATGGGTAGGTTAGCCATGATGAACAGGCCGTAAACGAAGACTCAGAGGACAGCAATTATCTTCCACTCTCCGAGGATGAGGTGAGCCTCGGCGACGAAGACTTTATCGTGCCTGAGGAACCTCTCGAGCAGGAGCGCTTTAAGCGCCGCCTAATAGCCACTGCAAGGAGCCTGAAAAAGAAGTAGTAGCAACTTCAAGCTGATCAAGATCTACTCAACGACAGGTGGACTAATGTTCTGGCAGCCGAGGAATAGGGCCTCGAGCGCCCAACCAAAAGTTACCCGAAGCGTAAACTGCTACCTCAATTCGATGACGAGGCAATGGAGGCCGTACCATCAGTGCGTAACGTGGCTAACCGGCCACCACGTGGCCGGGATAAAACGACAACTCAAGCCGAACACCAGCCCATGCCACCTCGCCGTAAAGGTAGAGACATAACAACTCGGGGATATACATATGACCTACGGCAGGACCTGGAAAATAGAGCAGGTCAGACCAGATCGATCTACGGATCGCGGGGGTGTGCCCTGACGTGCAACGACGGATATCTAGCCGGACGTGAGAAGTATAACCACGTCCGGGCCGAAAACCGCAGACGGACTCCATTCGAGCTACGACGCGACCTGGCCCGATATAGAGGCGCCGCACACCCCCTCTAGTTCACTAATGAAGTAATGGAGCACGAATTCCCAGAAGGGTTTAAACCCGTGAATATCGAATCATAGGATGGAACAACAGATCCCGCGGTATGGATTGAGGACTTTCTTCTCCATATTCATATGGCCCGCGGCGATGATCTTCATGCCATCAAATACCTCCCGCTAAAAGTCAAGGGACCAGCTCGTCACTGGTTAAACAGCCTGCCAGAAAACTCTATTGGCAGCTGGGAGGACTTGGAAGGCGCCTTCCGCGACAACTTCCAAGGTACATACGTCCGACCTCCGAATGCCGATGACTTAAGTCACATAGTTCAACAGCCCGAAGAGTCAGCCAAGAAATTCTGGACTAGGTTCCTAACTAAAAAGAACCAGATCGCCGACTGTCCGGATGCCGAAGCCCTAGTGGCCTTTAAGCATAGCATCCGCGACGAATGGCTCGTCCGACACCTCGGCCAAGAAAATCTGAAGTCCATCGCAGCCCTTACGGCACTTATAACCTGCTTTTGCGCGGGCGAAGATAGCTGGCTAGCCGGTAGCAATAATAATGCAAGCGAACCTGGCACCTCTGAAGCCAGAAATAGGAACGGCAAGCCCAGACGCAACAGGCACAAGCGTCGAAGCAACGGTGACAATACCGATGACATGGCGGTCAACGCCGGATGCAGTGGCTCCAAGTCCGGCCAGCGGAAGAAGCCATTTAAAAGAAACAATCTGGGCCCATCCAGTTTGGACCGCATACTCGATCGCCCATGTCAGATCCACGACACCCCCGACAAACCAGCCAATCATACCAACAGAAGCTATTGGGTCTTTAAACAGGCCGGCAAGTTAAATACTGAGAACAAGGAGAAGGGGTCGCAAAGTGAGGACGATGACGAAGAGCCCCGTCCGCCGAACACAGGAGGACAGAAGAAGTTTCCCCCGAGGTTAAAACGGTGAGCATGATATACGTTACCCATATACCCAAGAGGGAGCGCAAACGCGCGCTTAGGGACGTCTACGCGATAGAGCCAGACGCCCCAAAATTTAACCCTTGGTCGTCCTGCCCGATCACCTTCAATCGCAGGGACCATCCGACCAGTATCCGTCATGGCGGTTCAGCCGCACTGGTCCTCGACCCAATCATTGATGGATTCCACCTCACGCGAGTCCTCATGGATGGTGGCAGCAGCCTCAACCTGCTCTATCAGGTTACAATCCGCAAGATGGGCATCGATCCATCAAGGATCAAGCCCACAAAAACTACCTTTAAAGGAGTTATACCAGGTGTAGAGGCCCGCTGCACGGGCTCAATCACATTGGAAGTCTTCTTCGGATCCCCGGACAACTTCCAAAGCGAAGACTTGATCTTCAATATCGTCCCCTTCCGCAGTGGCTATCACGCACTGCTCGGACGAACTGCATTTGCTCGACTCAATGTGGTGCCACACTATGCTTATCTCAAACTCAAGATGCCCGGACCACGCGGTGTCATAACAGTCAATGGAAACACTGTTGGGGAACATAGTAATTTCAAAAAATTTCCTACGCACACGCAAGATCATGGTGATGCATAGCAACGAGAGGGGAGAGTGTGTCCACGTACCCTCGTAGACCGAAAGCGGAAGCGTTAGCACAACGCGGTTGATGTAGTCGTACGTCTTCACGATCCGACCGATCAAGTACCGAATGCACGACACCTCCGAGTTCAGCACACGTTCAGCCCGATGACGTCCCTCGAACTCCGATCCAGCCGAGTGTTGAGGGAGAGTTTCGTTAGCACGATGGCGTCGTGACGATGATGATGTTCTACCGACGCAGGGCTTCGCCTAAGCACCGCTACGATATTATCGAGGTGGACTATGGTGGAGGGGGGCACCGCACACGGCTAAAAGATCAATGATCAATTGTTGTGTCTATGGGGTGCCCCCTGCCCCCGTATATAAAGGAGCAAGGGGGGAGAGGAGGCCGGCCAGAAGAGGAGAGGGTGCCACCGGGAGTAGGACTCCCTCCCTTCCTTGTTGGATTAGGAGAAGGGGGAAAGAGGAGGAGGAGAAGAAGGAAAGGGGGGCGCCGCCCCCCTCCTTGTCCAATTCGGACTGAGGGGGAGGGGGCGCGCGGCCTGACCTGGCCGCCCCTCCTCTTCTCCACTAAGGCCCATGTAGGCCCATTAATCCCCCGGGGGGGGGGGGGGTTCCGGTAACCCCCTGTACTCCGGTATATATCCGATAATCCCCGGAACCATTCCGGTGTCCGAATATAGTCGTTCAATATATCAATCTTCATGTCTCGACCATTTCGAGACTCCTCGTCATGTCCGTGATCACATCCGGGACTCCGAACAACCTTAGGTACATCAAAACATATAAACTCATAATATAACTGTCATCGAAACTTTAAGCATGCGGACCCTACGGATTTGAGAACTATATAGACATGACCGAGACACGTCTCCGGTCAATAACCAGTAGCGGAACCTGGATGCTCATATTGGCTCTCACATATTCTACGAAGATCATTATCGGTGAGACCGCATAACAACATACGTTGTTCCCTTTGTCATCGGTATGTTACTTGCCCGAGATTCGATCGTCGGTATCTCAATACCTAGTTCAATCTCGTTACCGGCAAGTCTCTTTACTCATTCTGTAATACATCATCCCGCAACTAACTCATTAGTTGCAATGCTTGCAAGGCTTAAGTGATGTGCATTACCGAGTGGGCCCAGAGATACCTCTCCGACAATCGGAGTGACAAATCCTAATATCGAAATACGCCAACCCAACAAGTACCTTCGGAGATACATGTAGAGCACCTTTATAATCACCCAGTTACGTTGTGACGTTTGGTAGCACACAAAGTGTTCCTCCGGTAAATGGGAGTTGCATAATATCATAGTCATAGGAACATGTATAAGTCATGAAGAAAGCAATAGCAGAATACTAAACGATCGTGTGCTAAGCTAACGGAATGGGTCAAGTCAATCACATCATTCTCCTAATGATGTGATCCCGTTAATCAGATGACAACTCATGTCAATGGTTAGGAAACATAACCATCTTTGATCAACGAGCTAGTCAAGTAGAGGCATACTAGTGACACTCTGTTTGTCTATGTATTCACACAAGTATTATGTTTCCGGTTAATACAATTCTAGCATGAACAATAAATATTTATCATGATATAAGGAAATAAATAATAACTTTATTATTGCCTGTAGGGCATATTTCCTTCAGTATCCCACTTGCACTAGAGTCAATAATCTAGATTACACAGTAATGATTCTAAAACCCATGGAGTCTTGGTGTTGATCATGTTTTGCTCGTGGAAGAGGCTTAGTCAACGGGTCTGCAACATTCAGATCCGTATGTATCTTGCAAATTTCTATGTCTCCCACCTGGACTAGATCCCGGATGGAATTGAAGCGTCTCTTGATGTGCTTGGTTCTCTTGTGAAATCTGGATCCCTTCGCCAAGGCAATTGCACCAGTATTGTGACAAAAGATTTTCATTGGACCCGATGCACTAGGTATGACACCTAGATCGGATATGAACTCCTTCATCTAGACTCCTTCATTTGCTGCTTCTGAAGCAGCTATGTACTCCACTTCACACGTAGATCCCGCCACGACGCTTTGTTTAGAACTGCACCAACTGACAGCTCCACCGTTCAATGTAAACACGTATCTGGTTTGCGATTTAGAATCGTCCGGATCAGTGTCAAAGCTTGCATCAACGTAACCATTTACGATGAGCTCTTTGTCACCTCCATAAACGAGAAACATATCCTTAGTCCTTTTTAGGTATTTCAGGATGTTCTTGACCGCTGTCCAGTGATCCACTCCTGGATTACTTTGGTACCTCCCTGCTAAACTTATAGCAAGGCACACATCAGGTCTGGTACACAGCATTGCATACATGATAGAGCCTATGGCTGAAGCATAGGGAACATCTTTCATCTTCTCTCTATCTTTTGCAGTGGTCGGGCATTGAGTCTTACTCAACTTCACACCTTGTAACACAGGCAAGAACCCTTTCTTTGCTTGATCCATTTTGAACTTCTTCAAAACTTTGTCAAGGTATGTGCTTTGTGAAAGCCCAATTAAGCGTCTTGATCTATCTCTATAGATCTTGATGCCCAATATATAAGCAGCTTCACCGAGGTCTTTCATTGAAAAACTCTTATTCAAGTATCCCTTTATGCTATTCAGAAATTCTATATCATTTCCAATCAGTAATATGTCATCCACATATAATATCAGAAATGCTACAGAGCTCCCACTCACTTTCTTGTAAATACAGGCTTCTCCAAAAGTCTGTATAAAACCAAATGCTTTGATCACACTATCAAAACGTTTATTCCAACTCCGAGAGGCTTGCACCGGTCCCTAAATGGATCGCTGGAGCTTGCACACTTTGTTAGCTCCTTTTGGATCGACAAAACCTTCTGGTTGCATCATATACAACTCTTCTTCCAGAAATCCATTCAGGAATGCAGTTTTGACATCCATTTGCCAAATTTCATAATCATAAAATGCGGCAATTGCTAACATGATTCGGACAGACTTAAGCATCGCTACGGCTGAGAAAGTATCATCGTAGTCAATCCCTTGAACTTGTCGAAAACCTTTCGCAACAAGTCGAGCTTTATAGACAGTAACATTACCGTCAGCGTCAGTTTTCTTCTTGAAGATCCATTTATTCTCAATGGCTTGCCGATCATTGGGAAAGTCAACCAAAGTCCACACTTTGTTCTCATACATGGATCCCATCTCAGATTTCATGGCCTCAAGCCATTTTTCGGAATCTGGGCTCACCATCGCTTCTTCATAGTTTGTAGGTTCGTCATGGTCTAGTAACATAACTTCCAGAACAGGATTACCGTACCACTCTGGTGCGGATCTTACTCTGGTTGACCTACGAGGTTCAGTAACAACATGATCTGAAGTTTCATGATCATCATCATTAACTTCCTCACTAATTGGTGTAGGTGTCACAGGAACCGGTTTCTGTGATGAACTACTTTCCAATAAGGGAGCAGGTACAGTTACCTCATCAAGTTCTACTTTCCTCCCACTCACTTCTTTCGAGAGAAACTCCTTCTCTAGAAAGATTCCAAATTTAGCAACAAAAGTCTTGCCTTCAGATCTGTGATAGAAGGTGTACCCAACAGTCTCTTTTGGGTATCCTATGAAGACACATTTTTCCGATTTGGGTTCGAGCTTATCAGGTTGAAGCTTTTTCACATAAGCATCGCAGCCCCAAACTTTAAGAAACGACAACTTTGGTTTCTTGCCAAACCACAGTTCATAAGGCATCGTCTCAACAGATTTCGATGCTACCCTATTTAACGTGAATGCAGCCGTCTCTAGAGCATAACCCCAAAATGATAGCGGTAAATTAGTAAGAGACATCATAGATCGCACCATATCAAGTAAAGTACGATTACGACGTTCGGACACACCATTACGCTGTGGTGTTCCAGGTGGCGTGAGTTGCGAAACTATTCCGCATTGTTTCAAATGAATCGTAACTCAAATATTCTCCTCCACGATCCGATCGTAGAAACTTTATTTTCTTGTTACGATGATTTTCAACTTCACTCTGAAATTCTTTGAACTTTTCAAATGTTTCAGACTTATGTTTCATTAAGTAGATATACCCATATCTGCTCAAATCATCTGTGAAGGTGAGAAAATAACGATATCCGCTGCGAGCCTCAACATTCATCGGACCACATACATCTGTATGTATGATTTCCAACAAATCTGTTGCTCGCTCCATAGTTCCGGAGAACGGCGTTTTAGTCATCTTGCCCTTGAGGCACGGTTCGCAAGTACCAAGTGATTCATAATCAAGTGGTTCCAAAAGTCCATCAGTATGGAGTTTCTTCATGTGCTTTACACCGATATGACCTAAACGGCAGTGCCACAAATAAGTTGCACTATCATTATCAACTCTGCATCTTTTGGCTTCAATATTATGAATATGTGTATCACTACTATCGAGATTCAACAAAAATAGACCACTCTTCAAGGGTGCATGACCATAAAAGATATTACTCATATAAATAGAACAACCATTATTCTCTGATTTAAATGAATAACCGTCTCGCATCAAACAAGATCCAGATATAATGTTCATGCTCAACGCTGGCACCAAATAACAATTATTGAGGTCTAAAACTAATCCCGAAGGTAGATGTAGAGGTAGCGTGCCGACCGCGATCACATCGACTTTGGAACCATTTCCCACGTGCATCGTCACCTCGTCCTTAGCCAATCTTCGCTTAATCCGTAGTCCCTGCTTCGAGTTGCAAATATTAGCAATAGAACCAGTATCAAATACCCAGGTGCTACTACGAGCATTAGTAAGGTACACATCAATAACATGTATATCACATATACCTTTGTTCACCTTGCCATCCTTCTTATCCGCCAAATACTTGGGGCAGTTCTGCTTCCAGTGACCAGTCTGCTTGCAGTAGAAGCACTCAGTCTCAGGCTTAGGTCCAGACTTGGGTTTCTTCTCCTGAGCAGCAACTTGCTTGCTGTTCTTCTAGAAGTTCCCCTTCTTCTTCCCTTTGCCCTTTTTCTTGAAACTGGTGGTCTTGTTAACCATCAACACTTGATGCTCCTTTTTGATTTCTACCTCCGCAGCTTTTAGCATTACGAAGAGCTCGGGAATCGTCTTATCCATCCCTTGCATGTTATAGTTCATCACGAAGCTCTTGTAGCTTGGTGGCAGTGATTGAAGAATTCTGTCAATGACGCTATCATCCGGAAGATTAACTCCCAGTTGAATCAAGTGATTGTTATACCCAGACATTTTGAGTATATGCTCACTGACAGAACTATTCTCCTCCATCTTGCAGCGGTAGAACTTATTGGAGACTTCATATCTCTCAATCCGGGCATTTGCTTGAAATATTAACTTCAACTCCTGGAACATCTCATATGCTCCATGACGTTCAAAACGTCGTTGAAGTCCCAGTTCTAAGCCGTAAAGCATGGCACACTGAACTATCGAGTAGTCATCAGCTTTGCTCTGCCAGACGTTCATAACATCTGGTGTTGCTCCTGCAGCAGGTCTCGCACCTAGCGGTGCTTCCAGGACGTAATTCTTCTGTGCAGCAATGAGGATAATCCTCAAGTTACGGACCCACCCCCAGGGTTTCCAACCCTAGACGCAGGGGGAGGCCCATGGGGGGCGCACCAGCCCACTATGGGCTGGTTCCCCTCCCACTTCAGCCCATGGGGCCCTCCGGGATAGGTGGCCCCACCCGGTGGACCCCCGGTACCCTTCCGGTGGTCCCGGTACAATACCGATAACCCCCAAAACTTTCCCGGTGGCCGAAACTGGACTTCCTATATATAATTCTTCACCTCCGGACCATTCCGGAACTCATCGTGACGTCCGGGATCTCATCCGGGACTCCGAACAACTTTCGGGTTTCCGCATACTAACATCTCTACAACCCTAGCGTCACCGAACCCTAAGTGTGTAGACCCTACGGGTTCGGGAGACATGCAGACATGACCGAGACGCCTCTCCGGTCAATAACCAACAGCGGGATCTGGATACCCATGTTGGCTCCCACATGTTCCACGATGATCTCATCGGATGAACCACGATGTCGAGGATTCAATCAATCCCGTATACAATTCCCTTTGTCAATCGGTACGCTACTTGCCCGAGATTCGATCGTCGGTATCCCAATACCTTGTTCAATCTCGTTACCGGCAAGTCACTTTACTCGTACCGTAATGCATGATCCCGTGACTAACTCCTTAGTCACATTGAGCTCATTATGATGATGCATTACCGAGTGGGCCCAGAGATACCTCTCCGTCATACGGAGTGACAAATCCCAGTCTCGATCCGTGCCAACTCAACAGACACTTTCGGAGATACCCGTAGTGCACCTTTATAGTCACCCAGTTACGTTGTGACGTTTGGTACACCCAAAGCATTCCTACGGCATCCGGGAGTTGCACGATCTCATGGTCTAAGGAAATGATACTTGACATTGGAAAAGCTCTAGCAAACGAACTACACGATCTTTGTGCTATGCTTAGGATTGGGTCTTGTCCATCCCGTTATCAATGACATCCAATGTCCATAGTCAGGAAACCATGACCATCTGTTGATCAACGAGCTAGTCAACTAGAGGCTCACTAGGGACATGTTGTGGTCTATGTATTCACACATGTATTACGATTTCCGGATAACACAATTATAGCATGAATAATAGACAATTATCATGAACAAGGAAATATAATAATAACCATTTTATTATTGCCTCTAGGGCATATTTCCAACAAACATCACTATGTTGATCATATCTACTATATGATTCACGCTCGACCTTTTGGTCTCCGTGTTCCGAGGCCATATCTGTTATATGCTAGGCTCGTCAAGTTTAACCTGAGTATTCCGCGTGTGCAACTGTTTTTGCACCCATTGTATTTGAACGTAGAGCCTATCACACCCGATCATCACGTGGTGTCTCAGCACGAAGAACTTTTGCAACGGTGCATACTCAGGGAGAAGACTTATACCTTGATAATTTAGTGAGAGATCATCCTATAATGCTACCGTCAATCAAAGCAAGATAATATGCATAAAAGATAAACATCACATGCAATCAATATAAGTGATATGATATGGCCATCATCATCTTGTGCTTGTGATCTCCATCTCCGAAACACCGTCATGATCACCATCGTCAGCGGCGCGACACCTTGATCTCCATCGTAGCATCGTTGTCGTCTCGCCAGTCTTATGCTTCTACGACTATCACTACCGCTTAGTGATAAAGTAAAGCATTACAGGGCGATTGCATTGCATACAATAAAGCGACAACCATATGGCTCCTGCCAGTTGCCGATAACTCGGTTACAAAACATGATCATCTCATACAATAAAATTTAGCATCATGTCTTGACCATATCACATCACAACATGCCCTGCAAAAACAAGTTAGACGTCCTCTACTTTGTTGTTGCAAATTTTACGTGGCTGCTACGGGCTGAGCAAGAACCATTCTTACCTATGCATCAAAACCACAACGATAGTTTGTCAAGTTGGTGCTGTTTTAACCTTCGCAAGGACCGGGCGTAGCCACACTCGGTTCAACTAAAGTTGGAGAAACTGACACCCACCAGCCACCTGTGTGCAAAGCACGTCGGTAGAACCAGTCTCGCGTAAGCGTACGCGTAATGTCGGTCTGGGCCGCTTCATCCAACAATACCGCCGAACCAAAGCATGACATGCTGGTAAGCAGTATGACTTATATCGCCCACAACTCACCTGTGTTCTACTCGTGCATATGACATCTACGCATAAAACCTGGCTCGGATGCCACTGTTGGGGAACGTAGTAATTTCAAAAAAATTCCTATGCACACGCAAGATCATGGTGATGCATAGCAACGAGAGGGGAGAGTGTGTCCACATACCCCCGTAGACCGAAAGCGGAAGCGTTAGCACAACGCGGTTGATGTAGTCGTACGTCTTCACGATCTGACCGATCAAGTACCGAACGCACGGCACCTCCGAGTTCAGCACACGTTCAGCTCGATGATGTTCCTCGAACTCCGATCCAGCTGAGTGTTGAGGGAGAGTTTCGTCAGCACGATGGCGTGGTGACGATGATGATGTTCTACCGATGCAGGGCTTCGCCTAAGCACCGCTACGATATTATCGAGGTGGACTATGGTGGAGGGGGCACCGCACATGGCTAAAAGATCAATGATCAATTGTTGTGTCTATGGGGTGCCCCCCTGCCCCCGTATATAAAGGAGCAAGGGGGGGTGAGACGGCCAGCCAGGAGAGGGGCGCGCGAGGAGGAGTCCTACTCCCACCGGGAGTAGGACTCCCTCCCTTCCTTGTTGGATTAGGAGAAGGGGAAAGAGGAGGAGGAGAAGAAGGAAAGGGGGGCGCCGCCCCCCCTCCTTGTCCAATTCAGACTAGAGGGGGAGGGGGGGCGCGGCCTGCCCTGGCCGCCCCTCCTCTTCTCCACTAAGGCCCATGTAGGCCCATTAATCCCCCGGGGGGGTTCCGGTAACCCCCGGTACTCCGGTATATATCCGATAACCCCCGGAACCATTCCGGTGTCCGAATATTGTCGTCCAATATATCAATCTTCATGTCTCGACCATTGCGAGACTCCCCGTCATGTTCGTGATCACATCCGGGACTCCGAACAACCTTAGGTACATCAAAACATATAAACTCATAATATAACTGTCATCGAAACTTTAAGCGTGCGGACCCTACGGGTTCGAGAACTATGTAGACATGACCGAGACACGTCTCCGGTCAATAACCAATAGTGGAACCTGGATGCTCATATTGGCTCCCACATATTCTACGAAGATCTTTATCGGTCAGACCGCATAACAACATACGTTGTTCCCTTTGTCATCGGTATGTTACTTGCCCGAGATTCGATCGTCGGTATCTCAATACCTAGTTCAATCTCGTTACCGGCAAGTCTCGTTACTCGTTCTGTAATACATCATCCCGCAACTAACTCATTAGTTGCAATGCTTGCAAGGCTTAAGTGATGTGCGTTACCGAGTGGGCCCAGAGATACCTCTCCGATAATCGGAGTGACAAATCCTAATCTCGAAATACGCCAACCCAACAAGTACCTTCGGAGACACCTGTAGAGCACCTTTATAATCACCCAGTTACGTTGTGACGTTTGGTAGCACACAAAGTGTTCCTCTGGTAAACGGGAGTTGCATAATCTCATAGTCATAGGAACATGTATAAGTCATGAAGAAAGCAATAGCAGAATACTAAACGATCGTGTGCTAAGCTAACGGAATGGGTCAAGTCAATCACATCATTCTCCTAATGATGTGATCCCGTTAATCAAATGACAACGCATGTCAATGGTTAGGAAACATAACCATCTTTGATCAACGAGCTAGTCAAGTAGAGGCATACTAGTGACACTCTGTTTGTCTATGTATTCACACAAGTATTATGTTTCCGGTTAATACAATTCCAGCATGAATAATAAACATTTATCATGATATAAGGAAATAAATAATAACTTTATTATTGCCTCTAGGGCATATTTCCTTCAAACACGGAACGCTCCCTCCGTACCGAGGAGCACACTGCGGCCCTGGCAGCGGAAGTACAGAGCGGCCTTATCAAGCAGAATATCAATTCAGCGGCCAAGCTCCCGGACACTGTCAAACGAGTCCGGACTACTCCGCATCTTGACAGTCCAGCTCGTCGGGAGTTCGACTAGCAATTCGGCCTCCGTCTCAGTCCCGACCAAATGGCGGCGTACGTACCGCGCGTACATAACTACGCACTCAAAATACCATGGGCAAAGACGGAGGCACAACTTGATTGTGGTCCATAATACGGCTTGACCTTCCTCGGGCACACTTACTTTCCGTTTTCTTCTTATTCTTTTTTGGTTTCTTTTCCACAGGCCCCTCACGACGGCCTGATCATCGACCCTTTCGAAGGATGGATATACCAAGGCGGCAAGAAGCATAGACATGTGGGGGAATTTCTAGGTGGTCTTCTTGACGATCACTCTACCTGTTTTCAGGACCCGCACACAGCTCCCCCTTGGTCTCGGCATATTAAATAGCCCTGTTGCCTATCACACTATTTATACAAATACACTTTGACATATTAATCAAATTATAATGGAAACAGTTTGCAGCCCAACTTATGCGGCACTAGCTTACTACTTCATTTTATTTCGCTATTCTTATCGATTGCACCCGTACACTTTGGTACGCTTTAATTCGCCAGGGGCTTTACTGCGCTCCGTACTATGGCAACAAAGTCCGAACACTTTTTACAGTATAGTTCGGCACCCCGAATTTAGCATTATATGCATCGGCTCCAAATCATGTCTTTGGTCAATAGTTGGGTTGCCCGGCTCCTGTGCTTACTACCTTATGTTCCGTCCTATCGGCTAGGGTAGTAAAGGGAGAACTACTGCGATTGTGTTTCTAGTTTATCCGGGTAAACACCTCAGTAGAGAAAGCCAAAAAATGACTGTCATGATGCGGCGAGAGCTGGTCAGCTATTCGGAGGTTAAAATCCCTTGCGATTTTCCCCGCATTATGCGACGGATCAGCCTCCACCCGATCAGGTGTCTACAGCACCCTAGTCCGGATTAACATATCCTAACTAGGGGCTGCGCCACTAGTGCAGAACAGGCCTTTATCACCGGTTCGTAAGGGCCTTTAGTGCCGGTTCTGCAACCGGCACTATGGAGTGGAGACTAAAGGCCCCCCCCCTTTACTACCGGTTCGGCACGAACCTACGCTAAAGTGCCACCACGTGGCACGAGCCAGGCCTAGGTGCTGGTAGACCATTAGTACCGGTTGGTAGCACCAACCGGTACTAAATGTTTGGGGGGTGGTTTTGGTTTTAATTTTTATTTTTCCATTAATTTTGTGTTTTCCATTTAATTCTTTTTTGTTTGCTGGTATTTTACGATACTACATATTGTACACGTTATGCATATATAAAAATAGATTTTCTCGTAGAACCGATCATATATATATATATATATATATATATATATATAATCGAATGTCTCACAACCACCATTAATTATTCACACATACACATGTATATATATATGTATACAATTTCTCCTACATGTTGCCTTGGTGCCTTCGGAGCACGATGACAAGTGGTTCATGGGGGCGGTAGCGGGTAATAGTATTCTCCTTTTGGATCTATGACCTGGTCGAGCAAAAATCCCACTATTTCCTCTTGAAGTGCTCGTATGCGCTCCTCTGATAGGAGCTTGTCCCGCACCTCTTTGAACTGTAAAGAAGGAGATCAATATGCATGTGTATTAGTTGTGTGACTAGATATCGACAATCATGTAAGATTTGTGAATAGTGTTCTAGCAAACGTACCCAGTCCTGTCTATCAGATCTGCTCCTTTCGGACGCCATCATGCGAATGTTCTCGCAAACGTAGTATGCACACACTTCAGTCCCCGGCGCCTGCTTCAGGGCCTTTACGACAATAGAATTTAATCAGATAATAATTAATCAAGCATGTTAATTAATTAATGGTATTGAAACAAGAATTAAAGAGATGGTAGCTAGCTAGCTAGTACTACTTAATTATTTACCTTGGGTCGATACCAACATAGCTTTTGTCGCCATTTTCCTGGAGTCACCTTGATGTACTTTGCCCAAGCCCTGCTCGCCGGCAAAGAAAATTAATAAAGGGGTTATTAAAAATAGTTCATATCAGGAAATGACGAACTAAATAGGCCGAGATATAATTAATAATGATTGAAATAACCTGTCGACTATCCCCTTCACGATATTGTAGTCACTATTTTTTTTAAGTAGTGAGTCCAGTACTTCAACTTTTCCTTCGTCAACTTTAATGTCTAACAAGATCCAGTGGAAGCTGCATGCGCATACGTTTGCATGTATAAATTAAGAGGGCATGTGCATAACACTAATCAACTATAACCCTAAACCCTATACACTTATTAACATCTAGCTAGTAAGCAAAAACAGAATTTGTAGTACAAGACAGTGTGACTCACTCGAAGTTGTAAGGAAGTAGTATATCTTCATTGCTATTGAGGCGCTTCAAGAACTCTAGCATGCATTTCTCTACATCTTGTCTACACCATTCCAATTTCCATGTGTATTCATTAACGGTATTTGGGTCAATGAACCCAATGCCATAGCGTCCAGCTTTTTTCATTTCATACATCTTCATCCTGCATAATACCACAGAAAAGAATATATAGTGAGGATATATAATTACAGGTAATTAATGATCAATCAATGAGCACTAGAGCTAGCTTGAGACTTAAATTACAGAAAGAAATCACTTACAGACAATAGCAACTGACGATAGATTTGTCGAGTGCATCTTGATTGAATAACTGAAATAGTTCTGAATACTCAATGGCCAGAGCTTTCTTATGGAAGTAATGATCTTCCTCGACTTGCGCCATGAGGGACTCTCGATTGGAAATCTTGGTAATTTTCATGTACCAATCATGCAATTCATACATTCTCGTTGGGAGGTTCTTGACCTCCTCGGGCTCGACCAAAGGTTGGCTCCGGACATATTTCCGTTTTATTTCCTCCTCTCTAAGCGGAGGCATGGGCTCGATATCGAGGAGTTATCCAACAGTGATCTTGAGCATTTCAGCCTGCATTATATGCTCCTCGGTTATTACCACATCGCCCAGCTCGGGAACGTAAACGGTTTGCCCACAATAATATTGGGCGCGCGTACTCTCATGTGTTGTTGGCACAACAAGCGGGGGGGGGGGGGGTCGATTGCGTCGCCTGTTCTCCCAGCTGGGGAACGGTTTTCCCGCATTTTTTGACAACTGCTTGTTGGCTCGAGCTCGCTTCTTTCTGTAGTCGTGCTCGATGTGCCTTCTTGATTTGGCGCTCATAGTCTGAGTCAACAGGCTTGGGAGCTGGTGGTCTAGCCATATGAATGAAGTGGTCAATCTTTTCCTCAGGCACTTTCTCCCTCGGCGGCGTTGCCGGTTTCGGTCAAAAATGAGCGTCCACTTCGGCCCGCACTATTGCATCGTTTTGCTCCTCGGTCATGTCGTAAGGCCTCTGAGGAAGAGGAGCGAGGCTACTTGGACCATATTTATATCGCTTGTCTCCGCCTGTACTTTCTGTACTACCTTGACTCGTACCGCTACGCACCATAGCTGCAGCGTGTCTCTTCTGCGATTGCTTAGGCGGCGGAGACGGCTGACGTGGCTTAGTTGGAGCAGGAGGAGTGGCCTGACGCTGTGCCGGACTTGAAGCAGGAGGTGTGGCCTGACACGGTGTCGGACTTGAAGCAGGAGGTGTGGCCTGACGCTGTGCGGGACTTGGAGCAGGAGGTGTGGCCTGACACGGTGGCGGACTTGGAGGAGCGGGAGTCTGCTGACACGGTGGCGGATTTCGAGGACGAGTCGGCAGACGCAGTGTCGGTGGACTTCGAAAGATGATGCAATCCTTTTTCCATAGGATGAAACGATGTATGGCCTCTCACAGTGTTTGCTCATCGTCACCTCCAGGAATGTCAAGCTCTAGCCCCGAATATGGGCCCACCACCTCATCAACCAAGACACGAGCATAGCCCTCTGGAATCGGGGCGCAATGGAAGGTTGCTTCGGGGGTAATTGTAAAAGCAACGGCGTTCGCCACCTTCATGGATATGTTCTTCATTTTGTAGTGTAGCTCACAGTTAGTGTTCTCTATGATGTCATCCACAGGGTATGTATCCAGCAGTGCGTCGCCCGGGGCGGAACCAACGCTGCTTCTCGGCATGGATGGGACGGTGCTATCCAATGTTGGATGATCATCCGCTTGCTGCAGCCGCTGCTGAGACCCCCTTTCCTGGCTAAGTGAGTCGATCTGTTGCTGCTGCTGCTGCTGGAATTTGAGTGCCAAGTCCGCGTGCCTTGCTTCTAGGCCTTGAAGGCGTTCTGCGTCCTGCTTCCTCTGCTCCTCCTCCAGCTTCCTCTTCTTCTCCTCCTCCATCTTCTTTCTTGCACGGGTCCTGTAGTCGTTGTTCCATTCCGAAAAGCCCTCATACCAGGGAATAACGCCCGTGCCTCGTGTTCTTCCCGGGTGTTCAGGATTTCCCAGGGCGCGCGTAAGCTCGTCGTTCTCTCTGTTGGGCGTGAACACCCCCTTTCGAGCATCTTCTATTGTGTCAAGTAACTTTTGTTCTGCTCCGTTTAGACTTGCCTTCTTCGAAACCAGGTCTGTCTTCGGGTCCAACGGCCCCCCCATGCGCATAGAACCAAGTTCTGCACCTGGGGGGCCAGCTCCTAGTAACCGGAGTGACCCCTGCATCCTCCATCTCTTGCTCAGACTTATCCCACTTAGGCATTGCCACCGCGTAGCCACCTGGACCCAGCCTATGGAACTGCGTCTTTTTTGCGGCATTGGCCTTGTTTTTTCTCGACCGTTCCTTAGATAATTCTGATTCCTTGAATTTCACGAAATCGGGCCAGTGTTCTCTTTGCTTCTCCAGTGTTCCCTTGAATTCTGGAGTCTTCCTTTCTGCAGCGAGGTAGGTGGCCCATACAGTTTTCTTGTGGGTGTTGAATGCAATTGCCATCTTCTTAAGAGCAGCGTCCTTGACTTTCTGCACATCTGCATCAGTGAAATAATCTGGTACGGTGAAATGTTCCATCAGAGATTCCCAAAGCTTTTGTTTTGCTCTGTCGTCGACGCAAGTAACATCTGGGCGTTTAGTTTTTGGCTCTTTCCATTCTTGAATGGAGATCGGGAGTTGGTCCTTCACAAGAACTCCGCACTGACGAACGAACTTGCTCGCAATGTTCTTAGGCGTGAGGGGTTCGCCACTAGCTTTGATGGAATCGATGTTGTACTTTACACCCTCCTTCAACTTTTTGCTCGGGCGGCGCTTTGTCCTGCTGTCTGTAGAAGCAGATTTGCTCGATCCGGAGGGCTGAAAGAAGAAAGATCGATTCGTTAATATATCTTCAAATAAAAAAACATGTGATGATCACTAGATGCCTGCTTATATAAATATACCTCGCCGGTAGTCTTTGTTATTTCAATATCAACATTGTATTCGTCATCATAATCATTGTCTGCGTCATCATAATCATAATCATAGTTCATGACTTCATCAGCTCGGTCGTCGAGATCGAATATCTTATCATCACCCTCCCCGGTATTGTTCAGATATTGGGAGCCGTCATTTGCTTTATTCAGATCATCTGGCCTGCTAGGGCTGCGTATGATCTCGAACAGGGCCTCTTCTCCCTCTCTGCCGGTATTGTCCGCCATAGCTTTTATTTAACTAATACAGAAGAAATATAAAACAATTTAGTATTCAAATTACAATGCATGGATGCAATCAGTAAGGAAAAACTGAATCATATAGTACATAATATGCATCGTCTCGAATAATATATAATCTCGAATACATCGTCTCGAATAATATATAATCTCGAATACATCGTCTTAAATAATATATAATCTCGAATACATCGTCTCGAATAATATATAATCTCAAATACATCACTGGCTAGGTAGCTAATAAAGATCGAATACTATAGAAGAATCTAGGCCACTCGCGGTTCCTGGGGCGGGGGCGGTGGACACCCAAAGACAAGGAACCATCACAGGATCATATCTCCGGTCATTTGTCCAAAGAACCTGCCAGGTATTGGAGAACCTGACGTCCATAGCAGCCATGTAGCGATGGACGTGCTCGTCCTCCTCGCTGACACGACGATGCACCACCTCCGGCGGGGCCGGCTCCCTCTGCACCGCATGTGGGCCACGCGAACGCCACCAAAGGAGATCAGGATCGACGACGGGACCCGAGGCCGTGTTCCTCACCAAGCGGCGTGCCCCTCCAGGTAGCACCTCCCAGTGCCAGCCCGGCGGAGCCCAATCCCGGACATGGGTCAGCCGGACGTCGTCGCGAACGGGTCGACGGCGAGGATGCGGGCCGGGCATCGTCGAGAACAAATACTATATGCCCGCAAAAAGTAACATTTTTAAATGATTGGATTGTGATAACTAAAATTCTATATGCAAATTCTAACAATTTGACATTAATCTAATTCATCAAACTAAAACTAATTCTAAAATTTCTAACATTTCTATATATATAACTATTATTTCTATAACATTTCTAAAATTTCTATAACTAAAAAACAGAAAAATTGCTAACATTTCTATAACTTAAAAACAGAAAAATTTATAACATTTCTATAACATTTATAATATTTCTATAACTAAAAAACAGAAAAATTTCTAACATTTCTAATAATATTTCTATAACTAAAAAACAAAAAAAATTCTAACATTTCTATAAATATTTCTATAACTAAAAGCATAAAAATTACTAACAATTTTACAACTAATTAACAATGTGTTTGTGTGTGGACATGGCGGCCGGGGCAGGCGCTCACCGGCGAGGCGAGGCGACGGGGGGCGGCGACGGGGACGGCGACGGGCGCCGATGACGCGGATGGCGACGATGGGGACGGGGACGGGGCGGCGACGACGGGGACGGGGACGGCCGGGGCGTCGACGACGGGGACGGGGGCGGCGACGAGGGGTGGCGACAGGAGCGTCAACGGGGGCAGCGGGCGACGGGGCAGAGGAGAAGAAGCAGATTAAAACCGACGAAATTTCTAAGTGCTGCTTATATAGGATGGGCCTTTAGTACCGGTTGGAGCCACCAACCGGTACTAAAGGTCAAATTTAGCCAGCCCAAGCGGCGGGAAGCGCACCCCTTTAGTACCGGGTGGTGGCACCAACCGGTACTAAAGACCCCCCTTTAGTACCGGTTGGAGCCACCACCCGGTACTAAAGGGTGTGCGCTGCCAGGCGAGGGGCGCAGAAGTTTAGTCCCACCTCGCTAGTTGAGGAGCGCCAGGACCAGTTTATAAGTCCCGACGCGGGCACTAAATTGAGCTCCTCTCAATAGCAGGCCTTCTGGGCCTACCTCTCCTACTCTGCCTGTGGGCCTACTGGGCTTGCGGGCCTGCATCCTGGCCCAACTACAGGTTGGGTTTCTAGTCGTATGCAGGCCGCTCTGGCCCAGTAGGTGGGCTTTTGTAACACCCTGAGAATCATGCTACAGTAACCCCCTGTGATTAAGCTAATCATGTTGCTAAACAGGGCTTGATCACATTTGAATCACCTTCCTTTCAAACTCCTAGCTCAAACTTCAAATATAATTAAAGTGAAAAATAAAAGTTTTCAAAAATTCAAACAAAAATGTTCTGTGGGTGCTAAATAATACACTGGCAATTATGGTGGAGAAAACTCCTTTTTATAAAATGCCTAATTACTTTAAATGAAATAAAACAGAAAAGGAAATAAACAAATAAAAAGAAAACAGAAAACAGAAACCAGTCAGAGAAAAGAAAAAAAAGGGGAAGCAGGCCGCTTCCCCCCCACTGGACCCCGTGGCCCAATCTGGCACCGCACCCCGCGCCCCCGGCCCAGCCCACCTCCTCCCTCGCCCCTTCCCTGTTCCCCCGACCGGGTCGGAACAGGGGCGCGCTGCCGCCCGACCCCCTCGCCGGCACCGACGCCGGAGGGGATAAGGTCGCCAGCTCCCCCGCCTCCTCGGGCCTCTCTCCCACTCACCCCCGCTCTCCCTCTCGGCCCCCGCGCCTCCCCCTTCCCTCCCCCGGATCCGCGCCGCCCCCCTCTTCCCCACGCCCGACGCGCTCGCCGCCGTTCCCGTCGTTCTCGCGGCCACCGTGCCCCACTCGCCACCTCGCCGTGTCGTACGACGTCGCCGCCCTCGACTACACCCCCTCCGCCTCTCCGTCGAAGCTCGGAGCCACCGCAACGGCCTCCCCGAGCTCGCCTTCAACCTCGGACGCCGGCGACCCCCTTCTTCCCCGGCGCCGACCTGCTGCTCCTAAGCACCCACGGGCCTTTCTTGCGCCACGCGGTGAGCTCCTCTACCTCCTCCCCCACTCCGCTAGCTCGCCCACGCTCCCTAGCTTTCCCCCACGCGCGCCCGAACGCCGCGCCGCGGAGCTCGCCGCCGGCGGGTCTCCGGTGACCAAATGGTCACGGGCTCAAGCCCGTTGCACTCCCCGCCGTTTGTAGATGCCCCCAGCCCCTCCGCTTTCTCGTTAGCTCGCCGTAGATATGTTTCCGTCGGGCACCCGTAGCTCCTCGCCGCCGGCGAGTTCGTAGCGCTCGTCTCCGGCCGTTCCAGCCCCTCCGACCACCGCCGTTGGACGCGCGACGTCGAGCCGCGTCGAACGCGCCCAGCCACGCCCCCGGAGACCCCCTGTACGTGAAACCCGTACCCCTCCCGAGCCGCGCCGCCGTGCGTCTGGTCGCCGGCGTTGCTCCGGCGCCGGCCGCCGACGTGGCACACCTGGGGCCACCCCCTGGGTCACTGCCAGTGGCCCCCACGGGCCCCAGTTGACTGGGTTGACCCAGTCAACTGCTGACTGGGCAGGCCCAGTCACTGACATGCGGGCCCCGCCGCAAAATTAAAAAAGAAAAGAAAAGAAAATGTTTTATAAATAAAAATAATTAGTTTAAATAATCTCTCACTGACAGGTGGGCCCAGTAGTTAATTAACTAAAAACTAATTAGTTTAATCCTCTGTTAACCCACTGTCTATGACAGGTGGGTCCCCCGTGTCAGTTTGACCAGTCAACCCGGACTGTTGACCGCTGACGTCACTCATACGTCATGCTGACGTCATATCCCTTTTTCTGTTAATTAAATAATTCCAGAAATTCAAATAAACTTTGAAAATTCATATCTTTTAAACCGTAACTCGGATGAAAATGTTTTCTATATGAAAGTTGCTCAGAACGACGAGACGAATCCGAATACGCAGTCCGTTCGTCCACCACACCTCCCTAACCTATCGAACTAGCAACTTTCCCCCTCCGGTCCGTCTGTCCGAAAACGCGAAACATCGGGAATACCTCCCGGATGTTCCCCCCCTTCACCGGTACCACCTACTGTCGCGTTAGGACACCCCTAGCACCGCTCACTGTCATGTCACGCATCGTCATGCTTATGTTTGCATTGTATTTACTGTTTCTTCCCCCTCTTCTCTCCGGTAGACTACGAGACCGACACTGCTGCTGCCCAGTTCGACTACGGAGTCGACGACCCCTCCTACTTGCCAGAGCAACCAGGCAAGCCCCCCCCTTGATCACCAGATATCGCCTACTCTCCTCTATACTGCTTGCATTAGAGTAGTGTAGCATGTTACTGCTTTCGGTAATCCTATTCTGTTGCATAGCCTGTCATTGTTGCTACAGTTGTTTCCCTTACCTGCTACCCTACTGCTTAGTATAGGATGCTAGTTTTCCATCAGTGGCCCTACATTCTTGTCCGTCTGCTGTGCTATACTATCGGGCCGTGATCACCTGGGCGGTGGACACGGGCATATACTTATATACTATATACATGACACATGAGATGACTAAAGTCGGGTCGGCTCGTAGGAGTACCCGCAAGTGGATCTTTGTGGCGGAGCGACAGGGCAGGTTGAGACCGCCTAGGTGAGAGGTGGGCCTGGCCCTGGTCGGCGTTCGCGGATACTTAACACGCTTAACGAGATCTTGGTATTTGATCTGAGTCTGGCCATTTGGTCTATACGCACTAGCCATCTACGCGGGAGTAGTTATGGGTATCCCGGCGTCGTGGTATCAGCCGAAGCCTTCGTGACGTCAGCGACTGAGTGGCGCGCGCCGTGTTGGACCGCTTTGACGTAACCGCCGTGATCGTGTGGGTTGCTAGGTCTGCTCGCGGCCGCGTTCGCAACGTGCAGGTGTGCATAGGGCGATGGGCCCAGACCCCTGCGCGCTTAGGATTAGACCGGCGTGCTGACCGCTCTGTTGTGCTTAGGTGGGGCTGCGACGCGTTGATCTTACGAGGCCGGGCATGACCCAGAAAAGTGTGTCCGGCCAATTGGGATCGAGCGTGTTGGGTTATGTGGTGCACCCCTGCAGGGAAGTTTATCTATTCGAATAGCCGTGTCCCTCGGTAAAAGGACGACCCGGAGTTGTACCTTGAGCTTATGACAACTAGAACTGGATACTGAATAAAATACACCCTTCCAAGTGCCAGATACAACCCGGTGATCGCTCTCTAACAGGGCGACGAGGAGGGGATTGCCGGGTAGGATTATGCTATGCGATGCTACTTGGAGGACTTCACTCTATTCTCTTCTATATGCTGCAAGATGGAGATGACCAGAAGCGTAGTCTTCGACAGGACTAGCTATCCCCCTTTTAATTCTGGCATTCTGCAGTTCAGTCCACTGATATGCCCCTTTACACATATACCCATGCATATGTAGTGTAGCTCCTTGCTTGCGAGTACTTTGGATGAGTACTCACGGTTGCTTCTCTCCCTCTTTTTCCCCCTTTCCTTTCTATCTGGTTGTCGCAACCAGATGTTGGAGTCCAGGAGCCAGACGCCACCGTCGACGACGACTCCCACGGCACTGGAGGTGCCTACTACTACGTGCAGGCCGCTGACGACGACCAGGAGTAGTTAGGAGGTCCCAGGCAGGAGGCCTTGCCTCTTCGATCGTTGCTACTTTTGTGCTAGCCTTCTTAAGGCAAAACTTGTTTAACTTATGTCTGTACTCAGATATTGTTGCTTCCGCTGACTCGTCTGTGATCGAGCACTTGTATTCGAGCCCTCGAGGCCCCTGGCTTGTATTATGATGCTTGTATGACTTATTTATGTTTTAGAGTTGTGTTGTGATATCTTCCCGTGAGTCCCTGATCTTGGTCGTACACATTGCGTGCATGATTAGTGTACGGTCAAATCGGGGGCGTCACAAGTTGGTATCAGAGCCGACTGCCTGTAGGAATCCCCCTTTCCACACTCCTTGGCCGAAGTCGAGTCTAGACATTACAAAACTTTTACTAACATGGCTGTGTGTCTTACGGGCCCACGTCGCCATTGGGTGGTACTAGGATCTTTTACTCCTCGACCTTTACTCTGGGACTCTGAACTCTCTTCTACTCGGGTTAAACGAATTTACTAACTCTAACACTAGGATCCCGTGACCACGTTCACCCCAAAGATGGATAAGCCATAGTTGTTTCTTAGAATAGTATTTTGAACAATTCACACACTGTCAATTGACTCCTTTGAAACGTCTTTGCTTTCAGATGGAACCCTCGAGGCAGGTCGTGCGCCACACGACGGCCATTGGTGCCTCGGGATCACCTGCGGTGCTAGCTGAGATGATGACCTATCTGGGTTATCGCTGGCACCCTGAGTACACCGTCTACGAGGAGTACCAGGACTTTAACCAGGAGCAGTACCGTGCCATCGTCCACCTCTACTCTCGGGAGTACGACTCCACTACTGTGCTGCACACCGCACATGGTGTTGGTGTGACCATCGATATGGCTGTCCACGATGCAGCCTATGCTGCTCTGACACGTCTTCGTGGAGAGTATCGGGAGTTGGACACCTCCCCTTTCAGGCACATTGCTATCGCCTCTGATGTTGGTGCGGAGGGATACTATACTGCTGCCTACTCCACTGTCACCCGGGAGCCCTTCTACCATCAGCACCTGGTTCTGCATGCTGATGGGCTGGATCGAGCTAACCGAGCTCTTCGCCACGAGATGTACACCACCCGTCAGCACCTTTACCGTGCTCTGACGCTGCTGCACCCCTTTGTCCGGTCTGGACAGGTACCGCGTACTGCGATCTACCCAGCCAGGACCGTGATGCCCCACGGTGTTGGTTGGCCAGAGGTGGGAGGCTACTCTCCCGCACTTGGTCCTCTTCTGCCACCTGAGCGTCGGGCTCTACACTTGAGTATCCGCGGCCCCCAGTCTGCTGACGTCGAGGGCTATCCGTTGCCTCACTACCAGCTGTCGGGCTACGATTACCTCCACAGTACCTCTTGGGACTGATGTAGGCTTGATTGTAGTATTAGTTGCAGTCGCCGCGAGCCTGTGTGCCGCCTATGATGTTTTAGTCTATGTACTGAACTCTGTGTACTGAACTCTATGCATGACCCCTTTTGTAAACTATGCCGACTACTATGTAGTAGCTATCGTGCTCCTTTCAATTATGCATGTTTCATCATGAATGATTCTTGTCATTGCAAATTTTCTCAATGCTGAACTACCCCTGTTATATATTAGCAGGATGGTTAGACCAGGTGGTCGTGGTCGTGGTGGCGATGCCCCACCACCACCTGAGTACATGGCTGGTATGATCCAACAGTTCGAACTGAACCGCCAATTCATGGAAAATATGATGGCTCAGTTTCCTCGCCCCAATATGAACCAGCAGCCAGCCCAAGTGACTCTTCAAGATTTCATACGCCTCAACCCAACCATCTACCGCAGCTCAACTCAGCCTTTGGATGCTGATGACTGGCTCCGTGACATCACCTATGAGATGGAGTCTGCTGATGTAGCCCCTGCCAGCTATGTCAACTTTGCTTCCTTCTTTCTGAAGGGACCCGCAGCTCAATGGTGGGACAGCCACAGGCGTACTCTGCCAGCTGGAACAATCATCACCTGGCCAGACTTCCAAGCTGCTTTCCGTGCCCGCTTCATTCCTCAGGGAGTCATGGACCGGAAGAAGCGTGAGTTCCGCAACCTCACCCAAGGCAACAAAACTGTCGAAGCTTATCAGCGGGAGTTTCTGGACTTGTCCCGCTATGCTGAAGAAGACATTGCAACTGATGCACGCAGACAGGAGAAGTTCCGTGATGGCCTTCAAGCTGACATCAAGCTCGCACTTCTAGTGCATGACTTTGCTGATTTCGCCACCTTGGTGAACAAGGCCATCAATGTCGAAACTGGTCTGCAGGAATACCAGAGCTCTCACAGGCGCAACCGTGACACGGGCTCATCTTCGGGTTCGCCCGCACAGAAGCGTAAGATATGGATCCCGAACAGCACGTACCGTCCAAATGCATCTGCCCCAAGGCAGACCTATGCTGCACCTCGTCTGCCTCCACCACCATCTAGGCAGACAAGACTTCCAGCCCCACCATCCCAAGCTCCGGTTCCCACTCCCAATAATGGTCTGTGCTACAAGTGTGGACAACCCGGTCACCGTGCCAGGGACTGCCATCAGAATCAGAATCAACTTGCCCTTCCAGCAACGGGCCGTGGTAACAACCAGCCCCGCAGCAACAATGCTAAGCCTTATGGTCGTGCTCATGCCAACCACGTTGATCTCAACGAAGCTCAAGACCAGCCTGCTACTGTGATGGGTACACTGCTCGTAAATTCAGTACCAGCATCCGTTTTATTTGATACAGGAGCATCCCATTCATTCATATCAGCAGAATTTGCATTCCTGCATGGCATTCATTACGAAGAGATAAACACTCCGCTAGTGGTACACACCCCTGCGGGCCAATGTCAAACCTCTATGGTTAGTCGCGATGTTACTGTTGAAATTGAAGGACTGGAATTTCTTGTCTCTCCCATCGTACTGAAGTCCTGTAGCATTGATCTCATTCTGGGAATGAATTGGTTAAAAGCGCATACTGCTTCAATCGTTTGCACCACTAAGACCGTCCATCTGCTACACCCTTCAGATGAGATAGTTACTTACCAAGCCCATCTGGTGCAAAATGCCGAGGCAAGGCTCTATGCATTGAATGCATTGAACGCTGCACCACTCGAGGGCATTGAAAACATTCCCGTCGTGCGTGAATTCCTCGACGTCTTCCCTGAAGAACTTCCAGGGATTCCCCCTGCTAGAGCTGTCGAATTCATCATCGACTTGAAACCAGGCACCACTCCTATAGCCAAGCGACCCTACAAAATGCCGCCGCATGAACTCCTTGAGCTTAAGGAGGAAATCGACAAGTCTCTTCGCAAAGGATTCATTCGCCCAAGTTGCTCTCCTTGGGGAGCACCTTCTCTCTTTGTCAAGAAGAAGGATGGGACAAACCGGTTAGTTCAAGACTACCGTCCTATAAACCAAGCTACCATTCAGAATAAATACCCTCTTCCTCGGATCAATGATCTGTATGATCAACTGGCGGGTTCGTCAGTGTTCTCTAAGCTCGACTTGAGGTTGGGCTACCACCAGATCCGTGTTCGCGAAGAGGATATCCCAAAGACCGCCTTCGTGACTCGCTATGGTTCATACGAGTACACCGTCATGTCTTTCGGTTTAACCAATGCTCCAGCCACCTTCTCTCGTCTGATGAACTACATATTCATGGATTACCTCGACAAGTTCGTCGTGGTTTATCTGGATGATATCCTGGTATTCTCCAAGAACGAAGAAGAACATGCTGAACATCTTCGTCTTGTGCTGGAAAAACTACGAGAACATCAACTATATGCCAAGTTCTCTAAATGTGAATTCTGGCTACCGGAAGTAACCTATCTGGGGCATGTCATCTCTAAGGATGGTATTGCCGTCAACCCCGAGCGAGTTCAGGCTATTCTTGATTGGACTCCTCCCAAGAACGTTAAGCAAGTCAGAAGTTTTCTCGGTCTCGCCAGCTATTGCCGTCGATTCGTCGAGAACTTCTCTAAGATCGCCAGGCCTCTGACTAACCTGTTGCATAAGGGCGTCAAGTTCCAATGGACAGACAAATGTCAGGGAAAGTTTCCAGGCACTCAAAGACAAGTTGACTTCTGCTCCAGTTCTAGCTCCACCTGATACTAAGAAGGACTTCGTCATTTACTGCGACGCTTCCCGTCAAGGGTTAGGCTGTGTCCTAATGCAAGACCGCAAAGTGATTGCTTATGCCTCTCGACAATTGCGCCCTCACGAAGAGAACTACCCAGTTCACGACCTCGAACTTGCTGCAGTCATTCATGCGCTGAAGCAGTGGCGACATTACCTTCTCGGTAATCGTTGCGAGATCTTCACTGACCACCAAAGTCTGAAGTATCTGTTTACTCAGCCAGATCTGAACCTCCGCCAGCAGAGATGGATGGAGCTTGTTGCAGACTTTGACTTGGGTATTTCCTATACGCCAGGCAAGGCTAATGTAATGGCTGATGCCTTGAGCCGCAAGTCTTACTGCAACCACCTCCAGGTTCATAAAGTTCAGCCCTCACTTGTTGAAGAATTCAGGAAGCTGAACCTCCATATTGTTCCTCCGGGTGCACTCGCTCCCCCTCCTAAGGAATTTGGCAAGGTGAACCTCCACGTTGTTACCCAGGGTTCCCTCAATACCCTAGTTGCTAAACCAGATCTCGAGGACAGCATCAAAAGGCTACAGAAGTATGACTCTGAAGCCTACAAGATTAAGCGCTACCTCGCAGAAGGAAAGCCCTCATTCTTCACCATTTCTGAAGATGGCACCCTATACTTCAAGGGCCGCCTAGTGGTGCCATGTGCAGAGAAAAACCTGGATATGACACAGGAAGTTATGAAATGGGAGGAATCTCTCCCGTATGCTGAGTTCTCTTATAATAATAGCTATCAAGCTAGTCTGAAGATGGCCCCCTTCGAAGTGTTATATGGACGAAAGTGCCGAACCCCCCTGAACTGGTCAGAAACTGGGGAACGTCCACTCAACGGACCGGATATTATCCAAGATGCCGAAGAACAAGTCCGCATTATTCGCGAGAATCTCAAGACTGCTCAGTCACGTCAGAAGAGTCAGTATGACCGTCATCATAAAGACATGGTCTATCAACCTGGCGAAAAGGCTTATCTTCGAGTCACACCTATGAAGGGTGCTCACCGCTTCGGGATCAAGGGCAAACTAGCTCCTCGCTATATTGGCCCATTCACTATTCTCGAAAGGCGTGGAAAAGTGGCATACCAACTGGAACTACCGCCGAACCTTTCTCAGGTTCACGATGTGTTCCATGTGTCACAGCTCCGCCGATGCTTCAAGGATCCAATCCGAGCTGTGGATCATGAAGTGCTCGAATTGCAGCAAGACCTCTCCTATAAGGAGCATCCGGTCCGCATTCTCGACCAAGCTGAACGCCGCACACGTCAGAAGGCGATCAAGTTTCTCAAAGTCCAGTGGTCGCACCATTCTGAAGATGAGGCCACTTGGGAACGAGAGGATCGTCTGCGCGAAGAATACCCCGCACTGTTTCCTTCTACCTCCTAAATCTCGGGACGAGATTTCTTGTAGTGGAGGAGATTTGTAACACCCTGAGAATCATGCTACAGTAACCCCCTGTGATTAAGCTAATCATGTTGCTAAACAGGGCTTGATCACATTTGAATCACCTTCCTTTCAAACTCCTAGCTCAAACTTCAAATATAATTAAAGTGAAAAATAAAAGTTTTCAAAAATTCAAACAAAAATGTTCTGTGGGTGCTAAATAATACACTGGCAATTATGGTGGAGAAAACTCCTTTTTATAAAATGCCTAATTACTTTAAATGAAATAAAACAGAAAAGGAAATAAACAAATAAAAGAAAACAGAAAACAGAAACAGTCAGAGAAAAGAAAAAAAAGGGGAGCAGGCCCTTCCCCCCCACTGGACCCCCGGGCCCAATCTGCACCGCACCCCGCGCCCCCGGCCCAGCCCACCTCCTCCCTCGCCCCTTCCCTGTTCCCCCGACCGGGTCGGAACAGGGGCGCGCTGCCGCCCGACCCCCTCGCCGGCACCGACGCCGGAGGGGATAAGGTCGCCAGCTCCCCCACCTCCTCGGGCCCCTCTCCCACTCACCCCCGCTCTCCCTCTCGGCCCCCGCGCCTCCCCCTTCCCTCCCTCGGATCCGCGCCGCCCCCCCTCTTCCCCACGCCCGACGCGCTCGCCGCCGTTCCCGTCGTTCTCGCGGCCACCGTGCCCCACTCGCCACCTCGCCGTGTCGTACGACGTCGCCGCCCTCGACTACACCCCCTCCGCCTCTCCGTCGAAGCTCGGAGCCACTGCAACGGCCTCCCCGAGCTCGCCTTCAACTCGGACGCCGGCGACCCCCTTCTTCCCCGGCGCCGACCTGCTGCTTCTAAGCACCCACGGGCCTTTCTTGCGCCACGCGGTGAGCTCCTCTACCTCCTCCCCCACTCCGCTAGCTCGCCCACGCTCCCTAGCTTTCCCCCACGCGCGCCCGAACGCCGCGCCGCGGAGCTCGCCGCCGGCGGGTCTCCGGTGACCAAATGGTCACGGGCTCAAGCCCGTTGCACTCCCCGCCGTTTGTAGATGCCCCCCAGCCCCTCCGCTTTCTCGTTAGCTCGCCGTAGATATGTTTCCGTCGGGCACCCGTAGCTCCTCGCCGCCGGCGAGTTCGTAGCGCTCGTCTCCGGCCGTTCCAGCCCCTCCGACCACCGCCGTTGGACGCGCGACGTCGAGCCGCGTCGAACGCGCCCAGCCACGCCCCCGGAGACCCCCTGTACGTGAAACCCGTACCCCTCCCGAGCCGCGCCGCCGTGCGTCTGGTCGCCGGCGTTGCTCCGGCGCCGGCCGCCGACGTGGCACACCTGGGGCCACCCCCTGGGTCACTGCCAGTGGCCCCCACGGGCCCCAGTTGACTGGGTTGACCCAGTCAACTGCTGACTGGGCAGGCCCAGTCACTGACATGCGGGCCCCGCCGCAAAATTTAAAAAGAAAAGAAAAGAAATGTTTTATAAATAAAAATAATTAGTTTAAATAATCTCTCACTGACAGGTGGGCCCATTAGTTAATTAACTAAAAGTTAATTAGTTTAATCCTCTGTTAACCCACTGTCTATGACAGGTGGGTCCCCCGTGTCAGTTTGACCAGTCAACCCGGACTGTTGACCGCTGACGTCACTCATACGTCATGCTGACGTCATATCCCTTTTTCTGTTAATTAAATAATTCCAGAAATTCAAATAAACTTTGAAAATTCATATCTTTTAAACCGTAACTCGGATGAAAATGTTTTCTATATGAAAGTTGCTCAGCACGACGAGACGAATCCGAATACGCAGTCCGTTCGTCCACCACACCTCCCTAACCTATCGAACTAGCAACTTTCCCCCTCCGGTCCGTCTGTCCGAAAACGCAAAACATCGGGAATACCTCCCGGATGTTCCCCCCCTTCACCGGTACCACCTACTGTCGCATTAGGACACCCCTAGCACCGCTCACTGTCATGTCACGCATCGTCATGCTTGTGTTTGCATTGTATTTACTGTTTCTTCCCCCTCTTCTCTCCGGTAGACTACGAGACCGACACTGCTGCTGCCCAGTTCGACTACGGAGTCGACGACCCCTCCTACTTGCCAGAGCAACCAGGCAAGCCCCCCCCCTTGATCACCAGATATCGCCTACTCTCCTCTATACTGCTTGCATTAGAGTAGTGTAGCATGTTACTGCTTTCGGTTAATCATATTCTGTTGCATAGCCTGTCATTGTTGCTACAGTTGTTTCCCTTACCTGCTACCCTACTGCTTAGTATAGGATGCTAGTTTTCCATCAGTGGCCCTACATTCTTGTCCGTCTGCTGTGCTATACTATCGGGCCGTGATCACCTGGGCGGTGGACACGGGCATATACTTATATATTATATACATGACACCTGAGATGACTAAAGTCGGGTCGGCTCGTAGGAGTACCCGCAAGTGGATCTTTGTGGCGAAGCGACAGGGCAGGTTGAGACCGCCTAGGTGAGAGGTGGGCTTGGCCCTGGTCGGCGTTCGCGGATACTTAACACGCTTAACGAGATCTTGGTATTTGATCTGAGTCTGGCCATTTGGTCTATACGCACTAGCCATCTACGCGGGAGTAGTTATGGGTATCCCGGCGTCGTGGTATCAGCCGAAGCCTTCGTGACGTCAGCGACTGAGTGGCGCGCGCCGTGTTGGACCGCTTTGACGTAACCGCCGTGATCGTGTGGGTTGCTAGGTCTGCTCGCGGCCGCGTTCGCAACGTGCAGGTGTGCATAGGGCGATGGGCCCAGACCCCTGCGCGCTTAGGATTAGACCGGCGTGCTGACCGCTCTGTTGTGCTTAGGTGGGGCTGCGACGCGTTGATCTTACGAGGCCGGGCATGACCCAGAAAAGTGTGTCCGGCCAATTGGGATCGAGCGTGTTGGGTTATGTGGTGCACCCCTGCAGGGAAGTTTATCTATTCGAATAGCCGTGTCCCTCGGTAAAAGGACGACCCGGAGTTGTACCTTGAGCTTATGACAACTAGAACTGGATACTGAATAAAATACACCCTTCCAAGTGCCAGATACAACCCGGTGATCGCTCTCTAACAGGGCGACGAGGAGGGGATTGCCGGGTAGGATTATGCTATGCGATGCTACTTGGAGGACTTCACTCTATTCTCTTCTATATGCTGCAAGATGGAGATGACCAGAAGCGTAGTCTTCGACAGGACTAGCTATCCCCCTTTTAATTCTGGCATTCTGCAGTTCAGTCCACTGATATGCCCCTTTACACATATACCCATGCATATGTAGTGTAGCTCCTTGCTTGCGAGTACTTTGGATGAGTACTCACGGTTGCTTCTCTCCCTCTTTTTCCCCCTTTCCTTTCTATCTGGTTGTCGCAACCAGATGTTGGAGTCCAGGAGCCAGACGCCACCGTCGACGACGACTCCCACGGCACTGGAGGTGCCTACTACTACGTGCAGGCCGCTGACGACGACCAGGAGTAGTTAGGAGGTCCCAGGCAGGAGGCCTTGCCTCTTCGATCGTTGCTACTTTTGTGCTAGCCTTCTTAAGGCAAAACTTGTTTAACTTATGTCTGTACTCAGATATTGTTGCTTCCGCTGACTCGTCTGTGATCGAGCACTTGTATTCGAGCCCTCGAGGCCCCTGGCTTGTATTATGATGCTTGTATGACTTATTTATGTTTTAGAGTTGTGTTGTGATATCTTCCCGTGAGTCCCTGATCTTGGTCGTACACATTTGCGTGCATGATTAGTGTACAGTCAAATCGGGGGCGTCACAGCTTTTTTATTTTCTTATTTTTTTGCTTTATTTATTTTTGGTTTATTTATTTTTGAGTTGTTTTTTGCTGTATTTAGAGTTTCTTTGGAATATTTTTGCTTTAGGTACAAAAATTTACAAACTTTCTGTTAGTGCCGGTAGTTTACAAATTTGAATAGTTTACATTTTGAATTATTTGAAATTTGTGTGAATCACTAGTTTGTGAATAACTTAACTTTGAAAATAGATTTTCAGTGATTCTTTTTTCTTATGTTTAATATTAGTGTGTTTTATCATTATATTCAATTTGGTAATGCTTAGGTTATTTAAAAAATGAAATGCCTTTGTAACGGATGAGTTTTCGTCCGAAACCCTGATACTTCGAAAGAGATTATCCATTTTACACACGAGTGCATCCAGTTTTTGTGGTAACCCTCTCTACTTTTTTGCACATGCTATGTGGGTGAAATTATGATACCATGCCAACTTTCAACCTTTTCTGAGTTCATTTGAAATGCTTTTCAATTTCAGGGTCATTTAGCTGAAAAAATCAGTAAATGCATGAAAGAATTTGTTTGCACATAAAATTTCTTCGTGTTTCAAATGCCAAAACACATAACTACCCTAACTATTACAGAGATTCCCTCCTGGGTGTGAAACACAGAAGAAATTGATGATAGTGAAGCCGATCACATCCCAGATCTTCGGGTGTGAAACTTTTTCTTCGCGTATGTCCCTTTGCGCTGTACCCATGGAAAATCTTCATCATTTAACTGGATGCTCGGGTCAATATTTACTGTGAATGGAGCAATTTCATCAAACTTTTCATAATCTTCTGACATCTCTGTCTTGTCATCCACTCCCACGATGTTTCTCTTCCCAGAAAGAACTATGTGGCACTTTGGCTCATCATATGATGCATTTGCTTCCTTATCTTTTCTTTTTCTCGGCTTGGTAGACATATCCTTCACATAGAAAACCTGTGCCACATCATTAGCTAGGACGAATGGTTCGTCTGCATACGCAAGATTGTTCAGATCCACTGTTGTCATTCCATACTGGGGGTCTTCCGTTACCCCATATCGTGTCATATTGACCCATTTGCACCGAAACAAAGGGACCTTCAAATCACGTCCATAGTCAAGTTCCCATATCTCCTCTATGTAACCATAATATGTTTCCTTTCCCGTCTTGGTTGTTGCATCAAAGCGGACACCACTGTTTTGGTTGGTGCTCTTCTTATCTTGGGCGATCGTGTAAAATGTATTACCATTTATCTCGTACCCTTTGAAAGTCATTATATTCGAAGATGGTAACTGGGACAGCGAGTACATGTCATCTTCAATAGAGGCGTCATGCATGGTACGTGTCTACAACCAGCCGGCGAAACTCCTGGTTTGTTCACGTGTAATCCAGTCATCAGACCGCTCCGGGTGTTTGGAGCGTAGAAAATTCTTGTGTTCGTCCATATACGGAGCCACCAAGGCGGAATTCTGTATAACTGTGTAGTGTGCTTCAGTGAGAGAATGTCCGTCCATACATATTTTTTGATTCCCTCCTAGCGTGCCTTTTCCATCGAGTCTGCCCGTATGCCGCGATTCAGGAACACCAATCGGCTTAAGGTCAGGAATAAAGTCAATACAAAACTCAATGACCTCCTCATTTTCATGGCCCTTGGAGATGCTTCCTTCTGGCCTAGCACGGTTATGAACATATTTCTTTAAGACTCCCATGAACCTCTCAAAGGGGAACATATTGTGTAGAAATACAGGACCCAAAACGCTAATCTCTTCGCATAGGTGAACTAGGACGTCCGTCATGATGTTGAAGAAGGATGGTGGGAACACCAACTCGAAACTGACAAGACATTGCACCAAATCATTCTCTAACCTTGGTATGATTTCTGGATCGATTACCTTCTGAGAGATTGCATTGAGGAATGCACATAGCTTCACAATGGCTAATTGAACGTTATCCGGTAGAAGCCCCGTCAATGCAACCGGAAGCAGTTGCGTCATAATCACGTGGCAGTCATGAGACTTTAGGTTCTGGAACTTTTTCTCTGCCATGTTTATTATTCCCTTTATATTCGACGAGAAGCCAGACGGTACCTTAATACTGAGCAGGCATTCAAAGAAGATTTCCTTCTCTTCTTTGGTAAGAGCGTAGCTGGCATGACCCTGATGTATGCCGTCTTTTCCATGCATACGTTGCTGGTCCTCCCGTGCCTCAGGTGTATCTTTTGTCTTCCCATACACGCCCAAGAAGCCAAGCAGGGTCACGCAAAGATTCTTTGTCACGTGCATCACGTCGATTGCAGAGCAGACCTCTAGATCTTTCCAATAGGGCAGGTCCCAAAATATAGATTTCTTCTTCCACATGGGTGCGCGTCCGTCAGCGTCATTCGGAACAGGTTGTCCGCCAGGACCCTTTCCAAAGACTACCTTCAAATCCTTGACCATATCATGTACATCAGCACCAGTACGGTGGCGAGGCTTCGTCCGGTGATCCGCCTCACCTTTGAAATGCTTGCCTTTCTTTCTTACGGGATGCCTGCTCGGAAGAAATCGACGATGTCCCAGGTACACATTCTTGCTACAATTGTCCAAATATATACTGTCGGTATCATCCAAACAGTGCGTGCATGCGCGGTATCCCTTGTTTCTGTCCTGAAAGGTTACTGAGAGCAGGCCAATCATTGATGGTCACGAACAGCAAGGCCTTTAGGTCAAATTCTTCCCCCATGTGCTCATCCCACGCACGTACACCTGTTCCATTCATGCACAACCAAGGAGGAAGGTTATACAAACATAGAGTCATAGGCCAGGTGCTATGGTTGCTGCTCTGCTCCCCAAAAGGATTAATGCCATCTGCGCTTAGACCAAACCATACGTTCCTTGCGTCATCTGCAAACTCCTTCCCGTACTTTCTCTCAATTTTTCTCCACTGCGACCCGTCAGCGGGTACTCTCAACTTTCCGTCTTTCTTACGGTCTTCTCTGTGCCATCGCATCGCCTTAGCATGCTCTTTGTTTTGGAACAAACGTTTCAACCGTGGTATTATAGGAGCATACCACATCACCTTGGCAGGAATCTTCTTCCTGGGGCGCTCGGCCTCGACATCACCAGGGTCATCGCGCCTGATCTTATAGCGCAATGCACCGCATACCGGGCAAGCGTTCAAATCCTCGTACTCACCGGGGTAGAGGATGCAGTCATTAGGGCATGCATGTATCTTCTGCACCTCTAGAGGGCAGGCAGCCTTCTTTGCTTCGTACGTACTCTCGGGCAATTCGTTGTCCTTTGGAAGCATATTCTTTATCATTACCAGCAACTTTCCAAATCCCTTGTCAGATACACCATTCTCTGTCTTCCATTGCAGCAATTCCAGTGTGGTGCCCAACTTTTTCTTGTTAGCTTCACAATTCGGGTACAACAATTTCTTGTGATCCTCTAACATGCGCTGCAACTTCTTATTCTCCAAATCACTTGCGCAGTTTCTCTTTGCATCGGCAATGGCCCGACCTAGATCATCAGGGGGCTCATCTGATGCCTCTTCTTCAGCTTCTTCCCGCATTGCCGGCTCAGCTTCTTCCCCCATTGTTGTATCATCGTATTCAGGGAACCCATGGCCAGGATAGTTGTCGTCGTCCTCTTCTTCTTCATTGTCTTCCATCATAACCCCTCTTTCTCCGTGCTTGGTCCAAACATTATAGTGGGGCATGAAACCGGACTTAAACAGGTGGACATGAATGGTTCTTGACGTAGAGTAGTTGTGATCATTCTTACAGACTAAACATGGACAAGGCATAAAACCATCCGCCCGCTTGTTTGCCTCAGCCGCAAGCAGAAAAGTTTGCATGCCATTAATGAACTCGGGAGAGCATCGGTCATCGTACATCCATTGTCGGCTCATCTTCATTACACAACACCGAAAAGACCAAATTAATACAAGTTCATACATAAAGTTCATACAAGACTTAAATGCAACAAACAAATAACTCTCTAACTAAAGCATTTAAATGCAATAACAAATGCGATCAAGATCGCAACTAAGGTAACAATTGATCCAACAGCATAATGATACCAAGCCTCACTATCAATTTCATATTTTCTAATCTTTCTAATCTTCAATCGCATTTTCTCCATCTTGATCTTGTGATCATCGACGACATCGGCAACATGCAACTCCAATTCCATATTCTCCCCCTCAATTCTTTTCAATTTTTCTTTCAAATACTCGTTTTCTCTTTCAACTAAATTTAACCTCTCGACAATAGGGTCGGTTGGAATTTTCGGTTCACAAACCTCCTAGACAAAAATATCTATGTCAACTTGATGGGCATAATTTGTCATAAACACGAAATGCAACAACTAGTTTTAAAAGAGAATATACCACATCCGAATCATAACAAGGACGAGGGCCGACGGGGACGGATATCAGAACCATGGCACTATGTATAACAAACAACGTACGGGTAAGATAATTATACGAGTAACTATATATCCAAATCACACAAACATAAATTTGGTAATGTAAAACATTCATGAACAAGAGGCTCACCACAAGGTGGTGCCGGCGACGGAATGGTGCGGGCGATCGACTGTGGTTACGACGGAGATTTAGAAGGCACTAAGTAAACCACACCTACATATGCAAACTAAGTGCTAGTTTTGACCACAAATTGCATATAAATCAAATACTAGCACATATATTTTCTACCAAATTACTAAACTCATAAATTAATCACTATACAAAGCATTGCAAGAGCTAATCTAGCAATGAGAGATGAAAGGACAAAGTTGCTAACCTTTGTGATCATTTGAATGGATGGGGGCCTTCAAATCTTGACAAATTTTGGGCAAAATGTGTGATGAGCTCGAGAGGAAGAGGGGAAGAACAGAGAGGAGAGAGGAAAGGGGAGGAACAGAGCGAGCTCGGGTGGACGAAGGGCTTATGTAGGACGACCTTTAGCACTGGTTCGTGCCATGAACCGGTACTAAAGGTGCTGGCGGGGCCCCGGACTGACAACATCCTGCCACCACTCACTTTAGTACCGGTCTGTGGCACGAACCGATGCTAAAGGTCGGCCACGAACCGGTACTAATGAAAGCGGCTGGCTAGCCGTTGGAACCGGCACTAATGCACACATTAGTGCCGGCTCAAAAGCAAACCGGCACTAATGTGCTTGACATTTGACCCTTTTTCTACTAGTGCGCCTACATTTCTATTGTCAAACTCCTATGGCTAAGTGAGGGAGATAAAGCTACATAGTCCGATTGCCTGGTTCGTTGTGCTAAACACCTCCTTCAGGAACCAAACTCTTGGATCAAGAGTGTTTAGGTTCCAACCCAAACACCCCCGTACTACCTACGTGGGGGCTTAAGCCAATGACTGGCCAACTCTCAGATTTAATAAAACGGCCGCATAGGAGGCAAAAAATTTAAACAACAAGTATTATATTACATATCGGCCTTGTTTCATAATACAGGACGGGATAACATGAATGTATTCATTCAAAGATAATGTCTTTTGCGCACTGGCCCTCTACAACGCGGGATCCCTCCGGGACATCATCAAAATACCGCTCGGGCGTACGGTGCTCCTTGCCCGCGGGAGGTCCCTCGGTCGCGAGCTTGATGGCGTTCATCTCTGCCCACTGCACCTTGACACGGGCGAAGGCCATCCGCGCACCTTCGATGCAGACCGACCGCTTGATGGCATCAAGCCAAGGGCGGGCATCGACCAGCCGTTTCACGAGCCCGAAGTAGCTGCTGGGTATGGCTTCGGCAGGCCATAGACAGATTATCAAATCCTTCATGGCCAATTCGGCCACCCTATGCAGTTCGGTCAGCTGTTTCAGCTGATCGCTAAAGGGCATCGGATGCTCTGTCGCAAGGTATTGCGACCAGAACAACTTCTCCGTTGAGCTCCCCTCTTCGGCTCGGAAGAACTCTGCAGCATCAACAACACTGTGCGGCAGATCCACAAACGCTCCTGGAGAACTCCAAATCCGGGTCAGTAAGAGGTACCTTTTTCTCACGTATTTTCTCTGCATAATAAATGCCTTACCCGCCGCGATTTTCCTGGCCTCCTGGATTTCCTGGAGGGCGCCCTGAGCTTCAACCCGGGCCTCTTGTGCGCTTTGGTGGGCCTTAGCAAGTTCGGACTCTTGATCCGAAATCTTGCGCTCCAAGGACTCGCATTTCTTTACGGTGTCCTGAAGCTCCTGCTGGACCTCCCCGACCCTTGCCTCGTGTTTTTCGCGGGCGGCTTGTTCCTTTCGCCGCTCTCTTCTCGGCCTCGGCCAGCGCGTTCTTGAGGTACTCCACCTCGGTCGCAGCTCCTACGAAATATCATGATAACATGATCAACACAAGCAATTCATATCTTTCTAGATCTGAATAGGTCATTGCATACCTTGCTTGTCCTCTAGTTGTTTTTTCACACGGTCGAGCTCTTACTCGGCCCGCTCCAGACTCTGCTTCAGTTTGGAAACTTCGGCAGAATGGGAGGTCGCAGCCAGCATCGACGCCTGCTTATTCACATAGACATGTATGGTTAGTCTCCTGCGAAAATTACTTGGTCCTCTGTCCGACTTTTCTTTTCGAACACCGGACAGAGTCTCAGGGGCTACTGTCTATACTATGACATTCTTTTTGCATAATTACGTCGCATACCTCAAAGCCTGTTAGAAGGCTGGTGCAGGCTTCGGTCAGTCCGCTCTTAGCAGACTGAACCCTCTCAACCACCGTACCCATAAGGATACGGTGTTCCTCAACAATGGAAGCACTTTGCAGCGCTTCCAATAGAGTATCCGGTGCCTCTGGATGGACAGAGGTCACCGGCGGAATAGGCGCACCTCCTTCTTTCAAAGGGGGCTGCTTGCCTGATTCTGGAGCTGTATGGGCCTCCGGAATAGTATTCGGCTGGGGGGCGAATTGCATATGGCCCCCATCGCCAGTCTTCGGGGGGATTTGCTCCCCCATGTGTCCGGCGGCCGAGGTATCACCCTCTGGCGCCACCGTGACGTCCTCCTGTGCCTCTCCCCGACCTGGGAGGGTCCTTCGGGACAACACTTCAGCATCGTCCGTAGTCTTGGGGGAGAAGGCCGGCGGAGGCGACCCGCTGTCCATCACATTGGGATCCAGCGAATTCCCCGAAGATGAGGATCGCTGGGCGCGGGCGTGAGCTGGACTGCAGCGCATGGTTCAACATATTAAAACCACGAAACAAAGGAGTTGGGTATATATGTGCTTGAGTGCCTTTGAGTACTTACGATTCGGCCAGGGGCTTATCCCTGGGACGCCACTCAGAGCTGCTATCGGTATCCAGCGCGGGATTATCCGCGGGGGAGACCCTCCCTCTCTTGGACGCCTCTGCCTCCGCATTTGTGGAGGCCGCCCTTTTCTTTCTTCCCCCCTCGGGGGGAGAGTTGCTTTCCTCCTCCCCCTCGTCGTCTTCGGTGGCGGGGGAGGAGTGGGTTTCGGCGTCTTCGGACGTCACGTCCGAAGTGCCTTTACGGCGGAGGCCACTTCGGGTCTCCTTGGCCTTCTTCTTGGCCTTCTTCTCCGGCGCCTGGTAGGGCGCCGGAACCAGCATCTTCGTCAGAAGTGGGATTGCTGGGTTTTCGGGCAGCGGAGCCGGACACTGGATCCGCTCCGCCTTCGTTGTCCATCCCTGAAAAGACAGATAGGGAAGCTTAGACATCTTCCTTGAATGTACAGGTGAAGGATACACCTTGAAATACGAAAAACTTACCGGGCTGGCGGGATGGGTCAGATTGTACCCACGGTCCTCGGTCGTCTTCGGCCACGTCTCATTGGCCTTAAAAAAGCACCTTCCAGATGCCTTCGTGTGTAGCGCCGAAGAACTGTTGCAAGGTCTGGTGCTTGGCCGGATCAAACTCCCACAGATTGCAAGTCCGGCTTTGGCAAGGAAGGATCCGGAGAAAAAGCATCACCTGGATCACATTGACAAGCTTGATGTTCTTGTCCACCATGCTCTTAATGTGCGTCTGCAGCGCTGTCAGCTCGTCCGACGAAGCCCAGTCCAGGCCCTTCTCTAGCCAGGAGGTGAGCCGCATTGGGGCCCCGGACTTGAATTCGGGAGCCGCAGCCTAGGTGCTATCGCGGGGCTCTGTGACGTAGAACCACTGCTGCTGCCACCCTTTGACAGTCTCCACGAAGGTTCCTTTGGGCCACGTGACGTTGGACATCTTGCTCACCATAGCGCCTCCGCACTCTGCGTGTTGACCACCCACCACCTTCGGCTTTACATTAAAGATCTTCAGCCACAATCCGAAGTGGGGTGAGATGCGGAGGAAGGCCTCGCACACGACAATGAATCGAAATGTTGAGGAAGGAATTTGGGGCCATATCATGGAAATCTAGCCCGTAGTAGAACATGAGTCCGCGGACGAATGGGTGGAGAGGAAACCCTAACCCGCGGACGAAGCGGGGAATGAACACCACCCTCTCATGGGGCTTTGGGGTGGGGACGATCTGTCCCTTGGCCGGAAGCCGGTGGGCGATTTCCTGGGCCAAGTACCCCGCCTCCCGGAGCTTCGTAATGTCCTTCTCCGTGACGGAGGAGGCCATCCACTTTCCCTGCGCTCTAGATCCGGACATGGCCGGAGTGCTTTTTTGAGGCGGAAAGGATGGAAGCTTGGGCTCTGGAGCTCGAGAATGGGTGGGCAAAGAGAAAGAAGGCATGGGGGAAAGGGTGAATCCTTATCTCTTTATAAAGGCAGCAAATATCAAGCGCCTCCCCACTCGCCTTAAAGCTCGCCTATTCCCCAAGGGTCGTGCGGACGGCGCGGTGGGATTACTCACGCCCGTATTGATGAGAATCCCGTGATAAAGGGACACGATCTCTGCTTCGACAAGACGTGCCAATGGAAACCGCATCTCGAAACATGGAGCGGGAGGCTAGAAAACGGTTCGAAATAATGACCGTGCAGAGACGTGGCGTCTCACTACAAAAGATATCAGTAGATGGGACTTGTTAAATATTATACTCTTTGCGGCTGTATGCGGAGCTTGTTTTGCAGAGCCGGGCATGTTTTCTGTGTTCGAGGACTACTTTGAAGTATTCGGAGGAGAAACCCGCCTTGCAATGCCGAAGACAATCTGCGCGCCGGACACATCGCCATTGAAGCCTGGTTCAGGGGCTACTGAGGGAGTCCTGGATTAAGGGGTCCTCGGACGTCCGGGCTATGTGACGTGGGCTGGACTGATGGGCCATGAAGATACAAGATAGAAGACTTCCTCCCGTGTCCGGATGGGACTCTCCTTTGCATGGATGGCAAGCATGGCGTTCGGATATGAAGATTCCTTCCTCTGTAAACCGACTCTGTACAACCCTAGGCCCCTCCGGTGTCTATATAAACCGGAGGGTTTAGTCCGTCGAGGCAATCATAATCATACAGGCTAGACTTCTAGGGTTTAGCCATTACGATCTCGTGGTAGATCAACTCTTGTAATCCTCATATTCATCAAGATCAATCAAGTAGGAAGTAGGGTATTACCTCCATCAAGAGGGCCCGAACCTGGGTAAACATCGTGTCCCCCGTCTCCTGTTACCATCGACCTTAGACGCACAGTTCGGGACCCCTACCCGAGATCCGCCGGTTTTGACACCGACACCCGCGCCGAAGAAGAGTTTGGGAATGAAAAAAACCCATCGGGTTCAAACTCCTCCTCCAACCATGCCAATGGCCTCCGGGGTGGCCACCGCCTCTCCGGGAATGGCACACCGCCCTCTCGGCGCTCTCGCAGGAGCCAAACGAGCTCCAAAGCCGACGGCGGCGGTGGCGGCGCTCACCGAGGCGCCGCGAAGAAGAAGAAGAAGGCCACAGTGGCGCCTCGTGCAGCTACTCCGGCGCCCCCTATGGCCACTGCTTCGGTGCGGGCGGCGGCCGCAGCCGGCAACAAGCATCGCGGCCGCCTAGTGCTCGATGAACTGCTTGCAAGGTAAAGAAAAATCTCGCATCTTGTTGGTGGCCGATAGTGATGTTGTTTGCTTTGTTGTCGTAGTGCGGAGATGAACACGGCTGAATTCCTCGCGTCTTCGGAGTCCTCGGCCACCGTTGGACTTGATGAGCTCAACTACAACTTCTTTTGGCATCATTCGGAGGCGGCCCAAGACATGAAGCAAAAGGTGGCCAAGGAGGAGGAGGATGCCAAGGAAGAGGAGGCGTCCGAGGAGGAGGAAGCCCAAGACGGTTATGTATGCATGTTTTAAATTTAATATTCTCATGATATATATTGTGTAGAGTTTGAAGTTGATGTGGGTAGGACATAAAATCAACATAATTTTGGTTTTTACTTCACTGCTGTAGAGGATCGGCTAGGTGCGGCCACCGTTAGTGAAATAAAAATTCATTCCACTAACTCCACTGGGGATCAGTTAGAAAGAGAGATGCTAGACTGACGTGCCCTTTACGGGGATCTACTGAGTGATTAGGACCTGATTGGCTGGAATTGAATTAAGTGAGATAGGCCCACCAGTAAAAATCAGGGGGCCCAATTAGATGAGGACACGTAGGAAGGTCAGCGGAGTCCGTTGTTTATTGCGCGCGTGTGTAGTATTATCGAGTTAGAAATACCCTCGTCTGAGTCTCTCACGCACCCGCGCCTTCTTAAACCCCACACCACACCACACGAGCACAGTGACTCGAGCGAGCGGGCAAGCTGCAGAGAGGGCGAAAATGGCAGCCTCTTCGTCGCTCCCTGTGATCGTCCCGGCGCTGCTCTTCCTCCTCGCGGCGGCGTTCGCGCCAGCAACAGCAGCAGCAGCAGCGAGCCCCTCCAAGCGCCCCGCCCATCAGCCTCCTCTTTTCCCCGTGGGACTCGCTCCCCTGCATCAGAAGCAGTCGAGCGGCAGGTACGCCGCTGCCGCCGTCACGGCCTCAGCCGCAGCGGCGACGGACAACAGCACGGCGAACCCGTTCACGGCGCACTACTTCCTGCAGGAGCTGGACCACTTCACCTTCACGCCCAACTCCTCCCACCTCTTCTCCCAGAAGTACCTCCTCAACGACACTTTCTGGCGGCGGAAACCCACCGCCGGGCCGCTGTTCGTGTACACCGGCAACGAGGGCGAGATCGAGTGGTTCGCCACCAACACCGGCTTCATGTTCGACATCGCGCCCGAGTTCGGTGCCCTCCTCGTCTTCATCGAGGTACCCTTTCTGACACGTACATATATCCTCCGCCATGGCTGATATCATCGGTGACCACTGACCGCCCCTGGTCCAAAATTTAGTTGTCCTATTGGGTTTGGGTCCCTCTAGACAACACACCATTGAGCAGGAATTACTTTTTTAAGCAGTTTGGTTGTCGTACTAATCAGTAACAGCAATCACTTTCATATTAAATTTGTTTGACTCAAATTTGTGTGCAGCATCGGTTCTACGGGGAGTCGATGCCGTTCGGGGACGGCCCATACAGCTCGGCCGACACGCTGGGCTACCTGACGTCCACGCAGGCGCTGGCCGACTTCGCCGTCCTCATCACCAGCCTCAAGCAGAACCTCTCCGCCGTCGACGCACCGGTGATCGTCTTCGGCGGCTCCTACGGGGGCAGTAAGTCCATCACCAGCGCGTCACCGTGTATTATATCATGCGTGCGACCTGAGGGCGGACAATTTTCTTGAGAGAAAATTAGGATGAGCTAATCTACACTAGTTAATAATGTTGTGAGAGTAAATGATATTATGCCTGTTGTTTCTAGTGCTGGCTTCATGGTTCAGGCTCAAATATCCCCATGTCGCCATGGGAGCAGTGGCATCCTCTGCACCGATCCTGCAGTTCGATGACATCACCCCGTGGTCTAGCTTCTACGACGCCGTCTCGCAGGACTTCAAGGTAACAATGGAAATTAGTCACTACTACTGCAATAACATCATCGTGCTTTTTTTTTCTTTCATTTCCTCAAAAATAAGTTGGTCAAAAGAATTTCGGGATGGATCACGGATGGCCCAGTGTCACCTGTCAAATTATTGGTCTTGAGCTACGTCCGTCTGGTGCAAACTTATCGGCGATGTCAGCTCTGAATTACTATTAGTACTGAATTTCACTTGTTTTCGTGTTGTCATTACCCTGGCGGCACCTTAGCGGATTATGAATTGGTGATGGTGCTTTTCTTCATGAGCATGTAGCTAACAGGTTTTTTTATTAGAATTTCTCATGAAAATAATACATGGAATTTAAGTGCGTGATTGAAATGGCTAGTGAAGTAATGATTCAGTTTTTGATTAGCTTGATTGAGACGCTCAACCGCACCGAAGAGCTATTACTAATATGGTAGAGACAGGATATAAGGTCCTCACTTGTATGCAAATTGATGAATTTTGTTCATCATTGATGCCTGATGACAGCTATTACTGATACGGTAGAGACAAGATATGACAAGGGAAAGGAACGATGAGTCACTTTTTGTAGTGGCATCTTTGTCTGATTGATGCTTGACTAATAGCTGTCCCATGTCAAGTTTCCAAAAAGATAAATGTATTTGTGACATCCAACTAAATTTTGCAGTCTGAGAGCCTGAATTGCTTCCGTGTCATCAAGGCGGTCTGGGATGTGCTAGATGATCGGGGATCCAACCACACAGGCCTCTTGGAGCTCAGCAAAACCTTCAGGGCTTGCAAGTAAGCTTTGTCCAACTGATAATTAGTTTTTTGACTGAAAACCGTTGGGGAGAACCCCACAGTATAAAATTCATTACTGTAGGGAGAAAAATAAGAGATTAAGACTGCAAGTATTTTTTTTTCTATGTGTGAAGTATAAGTAAAGCAAACGAATAGTCAAACCTTGTAGGCAAGAAATACATGAAAAGAGATGACTTGCAGGCTTAGAGAATGTACATTAAGTCCAAAGGATACACACTCAGCTCAGCTGCATACATGACTGAACATGAAAGCTTCATCTTGACAAGATTGCCCGAGTGGTGAACTAATGAACAGCGCCACATTTGAACAAATTGGCGATGACTCGGGTTCGTGACGTTGTGTTATTCCTCAACTTTTAGGACCGTGCAGTCCGCTGATTCGCTGAGTAACTGGCTATGGAATGCATTCACCTACACCGCCATGGTGGACTATCCAACCCCAGCCAATTTCATGATGAATCTGCCTGCTTACCCTGTGAAGGAGGTTAGCCACTTGTGACCTACCTTATACCCCTTACTCTCGCCTGCATTACTCAGAGCTACCAAACTGAGTCCGTGGACCTGTTTTTATTACCTTCTGCTGAGCATTTCTCCTGACATTTCTGCAGATGTGTAAGATCATTGATTCTTTTCCCGTGGGAGCAGACGTCATCGACAAAGCTTTCGCCGCGGCGAGCCTGTACTACAATTACTCAGGCGACCAGAAATGCTTTGAGATGGAGGGTGGCGATGACCCTCATGGCCTCGATGGCTGGGGTTGGCAGGTACAAGCCTGACTCACATACGTGTGTATGTGGCATACTGATAAGTGATAACACTGGAAGCTTGAGAGGATCATTTATGTGTTTGCTGAAACAAACTCTTGTGCAGGCCTGCACAGAGATGGTCATGCCGATGATTGTGTCCAATGAGAGCATGTTCCCACCGTTCAGCTTCAGTTACGAGAACAATTCCGAGGGCTGCCTCGCGTACTACGGAGTTCGTCCGAGGATACACTGGATCACTACTGAATATGGTGGCCATGTAAGTTTTTGTTTTAGATTTTCAGTGTTTACGTACGAACCGTTAGTAGCAGCATTTCTTTGTGTGGCATGTGCTCACCTGGTACTGCATGCATTGCACAACCCACTGCAGAAAATTGACAAGGTTCTCAAGAGGTTTGGGAGCAACATCATCTTCTCCAACGGGATGCGAGACCCGTGGAGTCGAGGCGGGTAGGAGTACAAGATTTCACCATCTGATCTATTGATGACGATAGTTTCGACCATTCAGGTAACAGTTTTACCACAGTAAAGAATAATAATAGTTTTCCTTCTGAACTTCTACCAGGGTACTCAAGAACATATCATCCAGCATCATTGCTCTTGTGACGGAGAATGGTAAACATGAATTTAAAGAAAATATGCAAGGTCAAAAGTATTCTGAACTTACTTACGTAGGCTACTTTTTGTGATGGTGATGTTCAGGGGCCCATCATTTGGACTTCAGATCTACAACCAAGGATGATCCAGAATGGGTTGTAGAACAAAGGAGACAGGAAGTTGAGATCATACATGGATGGATAGATCAGTATAACAAGGACATTGCACAGATGTAGCAGTAAGAAGGCACCATTGATTTTCAAAGTCAAGGAAAATAAATGTGGCTAAATGCAAAATATAAGGACTTTCCTTTATTCTATTAGGCGATAAGCACCAATATCAGTGGTGAATTTACTAAAGGATAATGACCAAGATAGGTCGGTGTTTGCTTCGTTAGTGGCAGAGATTAAATATTTTCTTTCTCTTCGTAGAACTTGTATTAATTAAGCGTAGCCAAAATATTGTAGCAAACTATTTGGCAAACTTTGCTAGAACTGAAAAGAGAACTGTACTGTGGCTCTCTGGTCCACCGGTAACACTTGAACTTAGCAAAGTTGATTGTAATCATGGTATTGCTTGACAATACAAGTATTTACCCCGCAAAAAAAGGATAAGCACAAAATATTAAGATAATGCATTCGTGCAACTTCAAATTCAACAAGACACCATAAATTCTCGAACTTAAGCAGTCATACGTGAATCATGAATGCAGAGGTTTTTTCTTTACTTCTAAAACTGTTGTAGTGAACATTGAATTTAGGGACAGACATGTACTTGTCCCTGCAGAAAATTTTAACGCACGGCTTTGGCATATGCCATTTCTATGACGCGCGGGGTCTGAGTCCACATGTCATAGACACGGGCCATGTTATTACTTTCCAGGGGCATCTCAGGGAAAGAAGGGACATTGCATTGAAAACAAGTACATGCAAACTGGTTATAACTGACATAACATAGCATAACATTGTTTATTCTTATAAACACAACATTGTTTACGATCCCTGAAAATAAGACTAATTTAAAAGCTAAAGCTATGCCCATGGAAGTCCCAAACCCTGCTTCTAGTTAACTCGACTACAACAATTTGCACAATTTCACTGATACAGCAAGATCAGCAGTCTGCAAACACACATGCAGAAGCATCTCTTGCAAAATACATGAAATCATCCTCAGATTGACATCCTGCAACGCAAAGAAGTTTGATCTAGATACAACTGACCAGCTCATTGTTGTTCTGTGGCTTCCGTTTTTGCAAATGATAAACTGGACAGGTCAAACCTTGTTCATTTGAAGAAGGAAGCGTTGAGTGTCTCCAAAATGATGAGGAATTTAAAAATCACCAAGATAAACAGGATGGCGAATTTGGTAGCGCATGAGATTGCGAAGTTTAGTTTTATTAATAGGTCTGATGGTATTCTTATTAATAGTGTTCCGCCCTGCGTGGCAAGAGCAGTAATGAATGATTGTATGAACATTTATTTTAATTAATTAATATATGGGTGGGGTTTTAAAAAAAGTTTTTTTCTTGACTCACGCGTGAAAAACTTTTTGCCGTGCAACGAAAGTTTTTTTTAGTCGGTGCAACAACAAGCTCCTATTATGCCTGGACTATTGCCTTTGTTGTTGTCACTGGTAAGCTTTGTGCAAAAATAATATTCCTACGCACAGATTCTACTATAAAACCTACCTACTGAGATACTAGTAGACAATAACCGTCTGGAGACAAAACAAAAACTAATTGCCAGCGATCTGAACTAGTGCGTAGGACTTTTGTAAAACCAGTATGTAAGAATAGCATTGCTCAGCTTTGTGTTGTCGGGGTGGCGGACTTTGGTGTGCAAGGGTGGCTGGCAAGAGAAAACAATGTCAAAAACAAACACACACAAAAAATGGGGACAACGAATTTCCCCATGACATCATTTAGATGTGACATAACAATGTCACAGCTAGATGAGCCTTGATACTAGTGAAGCAATGCCATATTACAACAAGAAGATTACAAGAATAACAAGATTAAACTAGTATGATTATCTCCAATAACAAAGAAAATTCCAATGACTCCATGTCTCCATCAACAATAATGCTTCAATGCTTCAGAAAAAAACTTATTTAAAGCACTTCTTTGTGATTCGGTAAACTGATCCACTCGTTTTCCCTTTTTCCTTTTCTCAGACATATTTTAGGCAACAATCTTACACCCAAAATTTTGAAAGGAAGTGAATAAATAAAATTAGAAGTTTAGAAATTAGAACTCTAATAAGGACTAAAGAGAGGAATCTAGAATGATCATGGCGTACCTTGTGGATGGCCGAAAGGGCCATGAGCTTGAACCTCTCAGAACACAGTTACATGCGGAGGCAGCCATGGTGCAAAACACGGGCACGCATGCAGTGGCGGAGCCAGGGGGGGGGGGGGGGGGGGGCGAGCAGGGGCCTGGCCCCCCCTAACGATCGACAATTTTGTTAGAAGCTACGAGTAACTAGCAACGAGATTGGATCGCTATACGTACTTGGCCCCCCTGACCCAGACCCAGAGTAAATTTTGGAGAAATAAAGGCCATAGGAAAGCCCACTATGGCCTCCTTCAATTCAATTCCCTTTTAAGGCCATAACTACTAGCTACTAGCCCACGAGGACATGACATTACCCTTTCCTAAAAGAATAGATTAGTCCCCGGCGTGATTAACTCGTTATTGGGGGCTGCCGTCCGCCTCCGCCACTGCTTCATGCCTCACTACTCCTGATTAGATTCAGTCGGATTAAACTAGGCAACATCGGCTCCGCGTTCGAAACTACACTCCAATTTTCCGATGGTCAAGCCAACTAGTCAAGGTTTAGCACTAGTGTGAGTATTGTCTATTAGTCTCTCAACCCTCATCTTATATACAGCGAAATTGTACATCCAATTTTTAAGTATATTGACTGTGTGATATACTATGCTATTGATTCTTAATTTCATCAATTGTGTAATCTGCAAACAGTTATGAATAGAACAAAGCCGCCAAACACATTAAGGATTAATTCGATTTTTAAGCATGTTGTTTCAGTTGCTCTACCTATTGATAATCTAATGTGCAAGGTATCAATCGAGTCCAACGAGAGATGACTTGCTTCAGAATTGCATGATAATCTTCACTAAAAGTTAATTACCCATCAGCTAAGTTATGATCTGAGAAATTAACTTTTTCATTGTATTGAAAATTGTCGGGCTAAATTTAAATCAATACAATTGTACCAATGTTCTAGTTGCGCACACTTTTTTGGTTGTTGCCCTAGACAATTTTTTTTTCAAGTTGCCTTGCCCCCCCCCCCCCCCCCCCCCCCTACCCAAATCCTGGCTCCGCCCCTGCACGCATGCAGCGTCCAATCGCAGTTGTCAGTGACTAAAGCGAGGCAGTCAGATAGAGCATTCAGTGATGGCGACATTTGCTTTCCTCCACTGCCGGTGTTTTTTTAGAGGAACCTCCGATGCTAGCTACATTGGCGATACGTAGGTAACTCTCATTTCCTAGCCGAACAGGCTTGGCCCAATTCCTCCCTTCTTCTTCTTTTCCTTTTCTCTTCTTTCTTACCGGGTCAAGCCCATCACGATGACTATACCTCGCTTAAAGCGAGTATAGTTTCTGTCAAAAGAAAGCTTTTTCTTCCCTGTCGTAAACTGGGCCAGTCCATTTCATTTTTAATCACTAGCAGTGTTCACGTTTTGATGTTTGTTTGTTTTTTGCTTTTTCATTTCTTTTTGTTCCATTCTTTTTGTTTTCTCTGTTTTTTCATAGTTTTCTTTATTTTTTCTCTTTTCCTTTTTTGTACATTGTTTTTTTTGTTTTCACATGCTTTCCTTTTTCTTTTATCTTTCTATGTTTTTTTGGTTTCCATTTTCTTTCCGGGTTTTCTTCTGGTTTTTTCCTTTTTTTTTCATATTTATTTATGGTTTTCATTGGGTTTCTGTTCTTCTTTGTTTTTTTACCGGTTTTCTTCGTTTCTTTCACACTTTTCTTTAGTTATTTTTTTATTTCTTTCTCAGTTTTCACTGATTTTTGCTTTTCATTCTGACTTTCTTTGTTTCTTTCTTGGTTTTCTTTGGTTTGTTTTATTTTTCGTTTTTTCTTTTTCCCACTTCTTTGGTTTTCTCCGGTCTTCTCTATTTTATTATTATTTTTCCTTCAACACATGTGTACATTTTTTATAAAAATTGCTACAATTTTGGTGTACAGCAAGAAAATTTGTATACCTCCTTAATGTTTTTCAAATACATGATTAATATTTTAAAAAATGCTTGATGACTGCTTTATTCATAAACATTATAATTTTTTGCTATATACCAGATTTTTTTAATACATGTTTAACATTTATAATATATGATTAACAATTTTTGATACACAATCCATATTTTCTTAAAACTAATTTTTTATGTTCAATAATTGAATTCACACTCTATATTTTTCATATACATCAGTAACATTTTTATACGTATTTAAAATGTTTTGCAATAGATGATTAAGTGTTTTTCATTTTTTTTGTTTGACAACTATTTTTAAATACACATTATACATTTTTCGTATAAAAATGGAACATTTTTTATAAATGTTTAAGATTTTAGAACTATATAATTAACATTCTGGGATAGATGAGCAACATTTTTTGAATTTATGTTTTATGTTCATTTTTTTATGCATGTGCTACATTTTCTTATACATACATGATAAACACTTTTTCATACACAATTTATTTTTGTATATATTTTTTGTATATATGACAACGTTTTTTCTATACACATTTGAAAATTTTAAAATTCATGATTAATATTTTTTCAAATACTTGATTAATTTGTTTTTCACATGTTTTATTAACATTTTGTAAGTTTCTTTTGTATACATATTTCGTGACATGAGAAACATTTGCTCTACACACATTTAACATTTTTAAAATGCTTGGATTAACATTTTTCTGAATTTTTTTACGTAAATGTTTTCTGTATATATATATATATATATATATATATATATATATATATATATATATATATATATATATAATTTGTAAGTACAAATACAGTAATTATTAATAAAAATACAAAAAATGAAAACTAAAAAAGAGTAAAACTAGACAGTGGCCTCCCACGCGCTAGGCCGACCAATTTAGGGAAGGGCCTGAGCCCATCTCCCTCTTATGCTCTCTTATACTTCTTTTATTTCTAAAATGTACATATAAATTGGGCACACACCAGGCCTAGGCTGCATTAGAAAATTCCTAGATTATACGCCAAGAACTAAAAGCCTAACTTAGTTATCAAACTTCTTAACCAAAATATATAAAGGTAGGTTATTATAAATTCACAATTTTTAAGATATTTTTGTCTCAACGTGCTCAAACTTCCATATCTGAAATCTACGTTACTTTTTAGGAAATAGATTATTTCTTTATAAGAAAGAGAAAATGCCATTGTCAATAATCATAATTATTAATTATTGAACGAATAAATTTTAATATATTTTAGAATACATGTGCTATTACTTTATATAAGCATCAAATAAATAAATAAACAAGCATCCTGATGTTTCATGGGCACACATAAATTTTCTGGACTCTTTTCTCTATAGAAAAACTGTTATACTCTAAACTCAAAGACTTTAATGAAAAATCTACGTGCATGTATTAAACAACCCGTTTAATTTATTAGAAAATCCCAATATCATGTCATGTATATACATCAACGTACTACCATCCTGGCCTGAACCTGAAAAAGGTACTTACATCCGAACTATCCCACTGTCGGTCTATAGATATTTGGAGCATGCATACCAACAAACAACCAATGCCTCAAAAAAAACCAACAAACTAACATGAGCATATGTTCTAGCGGACGTCGGAGCTATGCTCCGATCTAATTTGAAGATGTTAGAGCATGGATGACTGGTGTACAAAAAAGGATTTTACCAATTTGACCCAAGGGTTAGGCACACAAGAGTACGGAAGACAAATATGTTTGTTAAAAAGGAAGTGATGCATATGCTTTTATCTTGCAACAAGTCGTCCACACAGTAAAAATAATAATACAACTACACACGTTGTGAGAAGCAGAGTAAGTCATCGCAATATAATTTATTTAGCTAATATATTTAATAGAAACAATTTGAGTTGAATTCACCTGAATCGATTCCGTTAGAATGTATACTATTAAATCTTAGAATTTACTACATGAGAATGTTCATATATGATGTACCTTTCTATTTATTGAGAACATTTATAGTCTAGAATCGATAACGGTTAGGTATATACAATTATATGAAAATCTTAGAAGCAAGCATATCCTTATAAAATAGAAAATATGGTACCCATTTAGAATGCATGACTATAAGAAACTAAATGTTTAACGATATACCTGGTGCTTAGTCCCTTTTCAAGAAATGATATAACTAAACACTAGGAAAGCATTTCATAGATATTTTGGAGGTCTATGTTATTTCTGCAAAGAGCACCCATAAGAACATAATAGTATACCACATACTTAATTCCAAAGATGATTTAACAATGCAAAAATGTTGATCCTTCTTATAAATGCAATGAAGTTTGGAAAGATATAATCACAAAACTACTCCCTCCATTCCACAATGTAGTGCGGATAGATTTTTCTGAAAGTCAAACTTTGTCAACTTTGATCAAGTCTATAGAGAAAACTATCTGCATCTACAATACCAAACATATGCATTGTGAAAATATAACTCATGATGTATCCAATGATGTGCATTTGGTATTCTAGATGCATCTATCTTTCTCTATAAATATGGTCAAAGTTTGTAGTGTTTAACTTTTGGAAAAATCTATAGGCACTACATTATGGAGGAGTACCATACACAATAAATTAAATAAAAAATTAAAAACTACTAAAATGATGCCCGCGAGGCCACTCTGCTAGTTAGATGAATACTTATTTGCTTGATCAAAAAGAACAAAATTAAAATCAGGCTTGTGTTCTCTTGATTGATTTCAAAAAGGTAAATTAAATCCTAACAGATGCCGCAAGGCCCAGTGCCCAGTGGAGTTGGGGGGCTCTGCCCCGCGAGTAATTAAGCAACATCAATGATAACGTCACGAAAAAAGTCAGTGATAACGCAAGAGGAACCATTTGTTGGAAGTAAAGTGATACAAACTCAAATTTGGATACAATATCATTTTTTTGAGATGAATTTGGATGCAATATCTATCCTTCTACATACGTCAGGCCCAATCTCGATCAACCAACAATCTGTGATGCTACCTGTTCACACACGGAGATGATATTTGGGTGCGATGGGGGCGCCTATGGTGTTTTTATGATTGGACAATGCTGAAACAGTGTAGGGGACCCATCCCTCGTGCTCGTGCTCTTCCGCTCAAGCTGGTCATCGATGGATAAGACGATAGCACGTGAGTTTTTCCCCCCGAAAAGGGTTATGTTCATCGGAAGTATAAAGCATCTCAAATATAATAAAACTATACTAAAATTCTAACACCATCCACTAGTGCAGAACCGGGCTACAACACCTGTTCTTAAGGGCATTTAGTGCCGGTTCTGCAACCGGCACTAAAGGGTGGGGACTAAAGGTCCCCCCCTTAGTACCGGTTCTGCACGAACAACCGTTAAAGGGCCACCACGTGGCACGAGCCAGCACCGGGGACGGGGAGCCCTTTAGTACCGGTTGGTAACACCAACCGGTACTAAAATGTTTGGTGGGTTTTGGTTATATGATTTCTTTTTCCTTTAACTTTGTGTTTTCCATTTAATTCATTTTCGTTTGCTGATATTTTACGATACTACATATTGTACACGTTATGCATATATAAAAATAGAATTTCAATGTCTCACAACCACCATTATTCACACATACACATGTGTATATATATACAATTAGGTATATATACAATTTCTCCTACATGTTGCCTTGATGCCTTCGGAGCACGATGACAATTGGGAGTGGTTCATGGGGGCGGTAGCGGCTAATAGTATTCTCCTTTGGGATTTATGACCTGGTCGAGCAAAAATCCCGCTATTTCCTCTTGAAATGCTCGTATGTGCTCTATTGGTAGGAGCTGGTCCCGCACGTCTTTGAACTGTTAAGAAGGAGATCAATATGCATGTGTATTAGTTGTGTGACTAGATATCGATAATCATGTAAAATTTGTAAATAGTGTTCTGGCAAACGTACCCATTGCTGTCTAGCAGATTTGCTACTTTCGGACGCTATCATGCGAATGTTCTCGCAAACGTAGTATGCACACACTTCAGTCCCCGACGCCTGCTTCAGGGCCTTTACGAGAATAGAATTTAATCAGATAATAATTATTCAAGCATGATAATTAATTAATGGTATTGAAACAAGAATTAAAGAGATGGTAGCTAGCTAGTACTACTTAATTACTTACCTTGGGTCGATACCAAAACAGCATTTGTCGCCATTTGCCTGGAGTCACCTTGATGAACTTTGCCCAAGCCCTGCATCGGCAATGGCCTGACCTAGATCATCAGCGGGCTCATCTGATGCCTCTTCTTCAGCTTCTTCCCCCATTGTTGTATCATGGTATTCAGGGAACCCATCGCCAGTATAGCTGTCGTCGTCCTCTTCTTCTTCATTGTCTTCCATCATAACCCCTCTTTCTCCGTGCTTGGTCCAAACATTATAGTGGGGCATGAAACCGGACTCAAACAGGTGGACGTGAATGGTTCTTGACTTAGAGTAATTGTGATCATTCTTACAGCCAACACATGGACAAGGCATAAAACCATCCGCCTGCTTGTTTGCCTCAGCCGCAAGCAGAAAAGTTTGCACGTCATTAATGAACTCGGGAGAGCATCGGTCATCGTACATCCATTGTCGGCTCATCTTCATTACACAATACCAAAAAGAGCAAATTAATACAAGTTCATACATAAAGTTCATACAACACTTAAATGCAACAAACAAATAACTCTCTAGCTAAATCATTTAAATGCAACAACAAATGCGATCAAGATCGCAACTAAGGTAACAATTGATCCAACTTCATAATGATACCAAGCCTCACTATCAATGGCATATTTTCTAATCTTTCTAATCTTCAAGCGCATTTTCTCCATCTTGATCTTGTGATCATCGATGACATCGGCAACATGCAACTCCAATTCCATCTTCTCCCCCTCAATTCTTTTCAATTTTTATTTCAAATACTCGTTTTCTCTTTCAACTAAATTTAACCTCTCGACAATAGGGTCGGTTGGAATTTCCGGTACACATACCTCCTAGATAAAAATATCTATGTCAACTTGATGGGCATAATTTGTCATAAACATGAAATGCAACAAATAGTTTTAAAAGAGAATATACCACATCCGAATCATAACACGGACGAGGGCCGACGGGGACGGATATCAAAACCATGGCACTATGTATAACAAACAACGTACGGGTAAGAAAATTATATGAGTAACTATATATCCAAATCACACAAACATGAATTTTTTATATAAAAAAGATAAGAACAAGAGGCTCACCACAAGGTGGTGCCGGCGACGGGACGGTGCAGGCGATCGATGGTGGTTACGACGGAGATTTAGAAGGCACTAAGTAAACCACACCTACATATGCTTTTTGACCTCAAATTGCATATAAATCAAATACTGCCACATATATATAATTCCTCCCAAATTACTAAAACTCACAAATTAAAAAACTATATAAACCATTGCAAGAGCTAATCTAGCAATGAGAGATGAAAGGACAACGTTGCTAACCTTTGTGATCATTTGAATGGACGGGGGCCTTCAAATCTTGACAAATTTTGGGCAAAATTTGTGATGAGCTCGAGAGGAAGGGAAGAATAGAGGAGAGGGAAAGGGGGAAGAACAGAGTGCGGGTGGACGAAGGGTTTATATAGGACAACCTTTAGTACCGGTTCTAGGCACGAACCGGTACTAAAGGTGCTGGAGGGGCCCCAGACTGACAACATCCTGCCACCACTCTCTTTAGTACCGGTTCGTGGCACGAACCGGTGCTAAAAGTTCGGCAAGAACAGGTACTAATGAGAGCGGCCTGCCTAGCCGTTGGAACCGGCATTAATGGACACATTAGTGCCGGCTCAAATTCAAACCGGGACTAATGAGCTGAACATTTGACCCTTTTTCTACTAGTGACCAAACGACCAACTGCCTTCAGAATGAGCTGCCGATGCGTCGCTGTCGCTGCTCCCCTATCGAAGCTAGCTTGACTTTGTCGATGATAATTGAAAAGTCTTTGTGCAAGATCCCCTAAGGATCAGCGCCTTGAAGTCACAGTTGTCATCATTGAACCCTTGCATAAATCTGAAACACCTGAGACCAAATTTTGCTACATGATGAGAAACACTAACCTTACTGCCCAAGAAGATAAGAGGAATCTACGCTCGATTATGTCCAGACAGACGAACTCGAGGAGAATAGGAGGGCATAAAACAATTTTGAAGAAGTGACGCCATCCGCCAGAACGCCGCACCTGCAAAGACTAAGAAAAACCTAAGAGCATCTACAGTCAGGCACCCCCAACCGGCCTCAAACGCCTGGGCGGCCCGCCCGGTCACTCACCAATCACGAAAATATGACCCAGAATGCCTCAAATGCCCAGGCTGACCGACACCCCTCATATCCAGCCCAAATATGGAGCGGATATGGGGACGCCCGGGCGCGCCCGTCACGTCGGACTGACGGCGGGTCCCACCACTAGTAGAAAACTAGGCTTTGGTCACAGGGCAATATTCACATTAGTCTCGGTTCGTGCGGCCAGGGGCCTTCCGGGCCTCGTGGGGGCATTGGTCCCGGTTCGTCCGGCCCCTTTGGTCCCGGTTGGTGGGACAAACCGGGACAAATGGGCCTCGCTCCTGGCCCACCACCATTGGTCCCGGTTGGTGGCTTGAACCGGGACCAGAGGCTCACCCTTTAGTCCCGGTTCATACCACAAACCGGGACTAAAGGGTTGGTCCTAGTTGCGGTCAGAGTTTAGTCCCACCTCGCCAACCGAAGGGCGCTCACACCGGTTTATAAGCCCTTCCCTCTCTGCCTTGTTGAGCTCCTCTCAAAGTGAAAATAGATGCCCTTATACAGGGAATTTGACCTAAATTCAGAGTAAATTTCTTTAATTTCATAGAAATTTATTATGAATTTAGGTTGAATTTTCTCTATATGCGCATCTATGTTCATTTTTTATAGTAAATAAAATAAATAAACCTTAATAAAATAAATAAACCTTAATAAAATAAAATAAAATAAACTATAGTAAATAAAATAAATAGACCTTAATAAAATAAATAAAAATAGCAGTAGTAAAATAAATAAAAATAAAATAAATAAAGTAAAATACATAAGTAATTAGAAACAAAATGGAATAAAATAAATAAGTTTTTTGTTGTAAGTAGAAACAAAACAAAATAAATAAAGCAAAAGAGAAAACAAAAAACAGGGAAAAAATTATGCCACCTACTGGGCCACCACGGCCTGAATACGACTTGAAACCCATCCATGGGCCAGGATTAAGGCCCGCAGAAGGCCCAGTAGGCCCCACAGGCAAAGAGAACGGTTAGGCCCAAAAGCCTGCAGTTGAGAGGAGCTCGAGAGGGTGGGCGCAGCAGCGCTTATAAACCACTCTCGAGCTCTCTCAACTAGCGAGGTGGGACTAAACTTTTGACGCGGGGCAGCACAAGGCCTTTGGTCCCGGTTGGTGCCACCAACCGGGACTAAAGGGGGGCATGCGTACCGGTTCGTGGCACCAACCGGGACCAATGCCCCCCCCCTTTAGTCCCGGTTGGTGCCACGAACTGGGACCAACGAGTTGCCTATATATACCCCATCGCCACAGCAGAGCACTCCACAATGCTCTGTTTTTTCTGGCCGGCGAGGGGAGGGCATTTGGGTGCTCTAGCTCACCTCCTATGCACCTGAGGTGTTCGATGAAATGTCTGAGCCACACTAGTTAATCTTTCTCCTCTCGAAACTCGACCTCCGATCTCCATTTTCCCCGAGATTTGTCTAGGTTTAGCGGTCCGTCACGTCCCGTCCCCGTCTTCACCACCGTCGATCGCCCGCGCCGATCTCGTCGCCAGCACCACCGTGGTGAGCCTCTTGTTCTTATCTTCTTTCTGAAAGAAAAAAATTCTTACTTTAGATAGATACTTGTCTAATTTTGTTACTTTTATTATTCCTTCTTATTACATAGTGTGATGGTTTTGGTATCCGCCCCCATCGGCCCTCGTCCTGTCTATGATTCGGATGTGGTATATATTATCTTTTTATAACTATTTGGCTCATTTATTGTTTATGACAAATATGCCGCCAACGTAGTTTCAATGTATGGTTTAATTAATTAGATGTCTGGAGAGCTATATGTTGTTAGATGGGAACTATGTATGTACTTTGGTTTTAATGTGATGATGAACTTCTATTAATTTGGTCACTTAATTATCTATTCATGATGTTCTGTAATGGTTTTTGACACACTTAATTATATATAATGCACGCAGATGAACCGGCAATGGATGTACGGTGACAGACACACCTCCGAGTACATTAAGGGCGTGCATGATTTTCACGAAGTGGCTGAGGCAAACAAGAAGAATGGTTTTATGTGTTGTCCATGCCCTACATGTGGGAATACGAAGTCTTACTCTGACCGGAAAATCCTTCACACCCACCTGCTTTACAAGGGTTTCATGCCACACTATAATGTTTGGACGAGGCACGGAGAAATAGGGGTTATGATGGAAGACGGCGAAGAAGAAGAGGACGATGACAACTATGTGCCCCCTGAATACAGTGATGCTGCAACGGGGGAAGCTGCTGAAGATCAAGAGGAACCAGACGATGTGCCCAATGATGCTGCAAGGGGGAAGCTGCTGAAGATCAAGAGGAACCAGTGCCCGATGATGATGATCTCCGCCGGGTCATTGTCGATGCAAGGACGCAATGCGAAAGTCTAAAGGAGAAGCTGAAGTTCGATCGGATGTTAGAGGATCACAAAAAAGGGTTGTGCCCCAATTGCGAAGATGGCAACACAAAGCTCGGTACCGTACTGGAATTGCTGCAGTGGAAGGCAGAGAATGCTGTGCCTGACAAAGGATTTGAGAAGCTATTGAAAATATTGAAGAAGAAGCTTCCAAAGGATAACGAATTGCCCGACAGTACATACGCAGCAAAGAAGGTCGTATGCCCTCTAGGATTGGAGGTGCAGAAGATACGTGCATGCCCTAATGACTGCATCCTCTACCGCGGTGCGTACAAGGATCTGAACGCATGCCCGGTATGCGGTGCATTGCGGTATAAGATCAGACGAGATGACCCTGGTGATGTTAACGGAGAGCCCCCCAGGAAGAGGGTTCCTGCGAAGGTGATGTGGTATGCTCCTATAATACCACGGTTGAAACGTCTGTTCAGAAACGAAGAGCATGCCAAGTTGATGCGATGGCACAGTGAGGACCATAAGAAAGACGGGAAGTTGAGAGCACCCGCTGACGGGTCGCAGTGGAGAAAAATCGAGAGAAAGTACTGGGCTGATTTTGCAGCTGACCCAAGGAACGTATGGTTTGGTTTAAGCGCGGATGGCATTAATCCTTTTGGGGAGCAAAGCAGCAATCACAGCACCTGGCCCGTGACTCTATGTATGTATAACCTTCCTCCTTGGATGTGCATGAAGCGAAAGTTCATTATGATGCCAGTTCTCATCCAAGGCCCTAAACAACCCGGCAACGACATTGATGTGTACCTAAGGCCATTAGTTGAAGAACTTTTACAGCTGTGGAATGGAAACGGTGTACGTACGTGGGATGAGCACAAACAGGAGGAATTTAACCTGCACGCGTTGCTGTTTGTAACCATCAACGATTGGCCCGCTCTCAGTAACATTTCAGGACAGACAAACAAGGGATACCACGCATGCACGCACTGTTTAGATGACACTGAAAGTATATACCTGGACAAATGCAGGAAGAATGTGTACCTGGGCCATCGTCGATTTCTCCCGACCAACCATCAATGTCGAAAGAAAGGCAGGCATTTCAAAGGCGAGGCAGATCACCGGAAGAAGCCCGCCATGCGTACCGGTGATCACGTACTTGCTATGGTCAATGATTTACACGTAATCTTTGGAAAGGGTCCCGGCGGACTAGCTGTTCCGAATGACGCTTAGGGACACGCACCCATGTGGAAGAAGAAATCTATATTTTGGGACCTACCCTACTGGAAAGAGCTAGAGGTCCGCTCTTCAATCGACGTGATGCACATGACGAAGAACCTTTGCGTGAACCTGCTAGGCTTCTTGGGCGTATATGGGAAGACAAAAGATACACCTGAGGCACGGGAGGACCTGCAACGTTTGCACGAAAAAGACGGCATGCCTCCGAAGCAGTATGAAGGTCCTGCCAGCTACGCTCTTACGAAAGAAGAGAAAGAAATCTTCTTTGAATGCCTGCTCAGTATGAAGGTCCCGACTGGCTTCTCGTCGAATATAAAGGGAATAATAAATATGCCAGAGAAAAAGTTCCAGAACCTAAAGTCTCATGACTGCCACGTGATTATGACGCAACTGCTTCCGGTTGCATTGAGGGGGCTTCTACCGGAAAACGTCCGATTAGCCACTGTGAAGCTATGTGCATTCCTCAATGCAATCTCTCAGAAGGTGATCGATCCAGAAATCATACCAAGGCTAAGGAGTGATGTGGCACAATGTCTTTTCAGTTTCGAGCTGGTGTTCCCACCATCCTTCTTCAATATCATGACGCACGTCCTAGTTCATTTAGTCGACGAGATTGTCATTCTGGGGCCCGTATTTCTACACAATATGTTCCCCTTTGAGAGGTTCATGGGAGTCCTAAAGAAATATGTCCGTAACCGCGCTAGGCCAGAAGGAAGCATCTCCATGGGCCATCAAACAGAGGATGTCATTGGATTTTGTGTTGACTTCATTCCTGGCCTTAAGAAGATAGGTCTCCCTAAATCGCGGTATGAGGGGAGACTGACTGGAAAAGGCACGCTTGGAGGGGACTCAATAATATGCAAGGACGGATATTCTTGGTCTCAAGCACACTACACAGTTCTACAGAACTCTACCTTGGTGACCCCATATGTCGATGAACACAAGAACAGTCTGCGCTCCAAACACCCGGAGCAGTGCGACGACTGGATTACATGTGAACACATCAGGACTTTCAGCAGTTGGTTGGAAACACGTCTCAGAAGTGACAACACTGTTTGTGATGAGCTGTACTCGTTGTCCAGGGGACCATCTTTGACTGTATTGACTTACAAAGGATACGAGATAAATGGGAATACATTTTACACGATCGCCCAAGATCAAAAGAGCACCAACCAAAAGAGCGGTGTCCGCTTTGATGCAGCAACCGAGAGGGGAAAGGACACATATTATGGTTACATAGTGGACATATGGGAACTTGACTACGGACATGATTTTAAGGTCCCTTTATTTAAGTGCAAATGGGTCAATCTGTCAGGAGGCGGGGTACAGGTAGACCCACAGTACGGAATGACAACAGTGGATCTGAACAATCTTGGGTACACTGACGAACCGTTCGTCCTAGCCAATGATGTGGCACAGGTTATCTATGTGAAGGACATGTCTACCAGACCGAGAAAAAGAAAAGATAAGGAAGCAAATACATCATACGATGAGCCAAAGCGCCACATAGTTTTTTCAGGAAAAAGGGACATCGTGGGAGTGGAGGGCAAGACAGACATGTCTGAAGATTATGAAAAGTTTCATGAAATTCCTCCCTTCAAAGTCAAGGCTGATCCAAGCATCCTGATAAACAATGAAGATTATCCATGGTTACGGCGCAATAAGGAAAGGACACAAGCGAAGAAAAAGTGAAGACTTTCTCTCCACAACTATTATGATGATACCATGCCAACTTTCAACCTTTTTGTAGTTCATTTGAAATGCCTGTTGTGACAGATGAGTTTTCGTCCGAAATCCTGATACTTCGAAAGAGATTGTCCATATTGTACACGAAGTGTATCCAGTTTTTGCCGTAACCCTCTCAACTTTTTAGCACATGCTATGTGGGTGAAATGATGACACCATGCCAACTTTCAACCTTTTCAGAGTTCATTTGTAGTGCTTTTCAATTTCACGGTCATATAGCTCATGAAAATCAGTAAATGCATGAAAAATAACAAATTAAGTCAGAAAGGGTTGAAAATTGATGATGTGGCTTTGAATGGTGCATTTTGAACACACAAAAAGTCTGGAGTTCAAATAAGTTCAAAAAAATGAAATCCCTTTGTAACTGATGAGTTTTCGTTCGAAACCCTGATACTTCGGAAGAGATTGTCCATTTTGTACACGAAGTGCATCCAGTTTTTGCCGTAACCCTCTCAACTTTTTAGCACATGCTATGTGGGTGAAATGATGACACCATGCCAACTTTCAACCTTTTCCGAGTTCATTTGTAGTGCTTTTCAATTTCACGGTCATATAGTTCATGAAAATCAGTAAATGCATGAAAAATAACAAATTAAGTCAGAAAGGGTTGAAAATTGATGATGTGGCTTTGAATGGTGCATTTTGAACACACAAAAAGTCTGGAGTTCAAATAAGTTCAAAAAAATGAAATCCCTTTGTAACTGATGAGTTTTCGTTCGAAACCCTGATACTTCGGAAGAGATTGTCCATTTTGTACACGAAGTGCATCCAGTTTTTGCCGTAACCCTCTCAACTTTTTAGCACATGCTATGTGGGTGAAATGATGACACCATGCCAACTTTCAACCTTTTTAGAGTTCATTTGTAGTGCTTTTCAATTTCAGGGTCATTTATAGCTCATGAACTAATAGCAAAAAGAATGAACTAAAAATAATCAATTAAAATATGCTGTTATGATCAACTAAAACAAAACTATAATATTCTTCAATAGCCAAAAGAATCAACTAAAAAGATTTTATAAAACTCCAATAGCAAAAGGAATTTTCATAAAGAATGTTTTTGTTAGAAACTTTAATAGCAAAAAGCATTATCATAAAGATACAAAATCTGTTTTTGAATAGAATCATAAAACACAATAATATTAAATAGCAGGAAAAAGAATCACTCCAAAATCTATTTTTATAGTAAAGTTAATCACAAACTAGTGATTCACACAAATTTCAAAGAATTCAAATTTAAACTATTCAAATTTGAAAACTAATGGCACTAACAGAAAGTTTATAATTTTTGTGACCTAAAAGCAAAAAGAATTAAAAAATAAACTTTAATAAAATAAATAAAAATAGCAACAGTAAGTATTTTGTTGTAAGTAGAAACAAAATAAATTAAATAAAGCAACAAAGAAAAAAAGTGCCATCTACTGGGCCACCATGGCCTGAATACGACTAGAAACCCAACCATGGGCCAGGATTCAGGCCCGCACGTGGCCCAGTAGGCCCCACAGGCACATAGTGTATGGTTAGGCCCGAAAGCCTGCAGTTGAGAGGAGCTCGAGAGGGTGGGCGCAGCAGCGCTTATAAACCACTCTCGAGCTCTCTCAACTAGCGAGGTGGGACTAAACTTTGGCCGCGACACGGGCAGCACATGTCCTGTGGTCCCGGTTGGTGGCACCAACCGGGACTAAAGGGGGGCATGGGTACCGGTTAGTGGCACCAACCGGGACCAATGCCCCCCTTTAGTCCCGGTTGGTGCCACCAACCGGGACCAAAGGCCGCCGCTTCCCGCCCTTTGGGCTGCTGAAAAGAGGCCTTTGGTCCCGGTTGGTGGCACCAACCGGGATTAAAGGGGGGCATTGGTCCCGGTTGGTGCCACGAACCGGGACCAATGCTCTGAGTATATAAGAAAACACTTAGCGTTTTTCAGATTCATCTCTGCAGTTGCCCCGCCCCGACGACGCCGCCAGGCTGCCCGAGCTCGCCCCGTCAACGCCGTCGCCGCCCTCTGCCTCGTCGACGCAGCCGCCCCTGCCCCGACCACGCCGCCGTCGGCCCGCCCCGACCACGCCGTGCGCCCCTGCCCCGACCAAGCCGTGGGCCCTCGCCGTGCCTCTACCTCGCCCTGCCCTGATCGACCACGCCGCCGTCGGCCCTGCCCCGACCACGCCGCCGTCGCCGCCCTCTACCCCGACACGCGCCGTGCCTCTGCCCCTGCCCCGACCATGCCGCACCTCTCCTTTGGTCAGGCCGGCGCCGCCCCCTGCCTCCCTATTTTTTTCACATATATATGATGTTTTTTTCCAGATTATATGTATATGTTGGAAATATGCCCTAGAGGCAATAATAAAAGGTTATTATTATATTTCTTTGTTCATGATAATCGTCTATTATTCATGCTATAATTGTATTGTCCGGAAATCGTAATACATGTGTGAATACATAGACCACAACGTGTCCCTAGTAAGCCTCTAGTTGACTAGCTCGTTGATCAACAGATAGTCATGGTTTCCTGACTATGGACATTGGATGTCATTGATAACGGGATCACATCATTAGGAGAATGATGTGATGGACAAGACCCAATCCTAAGCATAGCATAAAAGATCGTGTAGTTTCGTTTGCTAGAGCTTTTCCAATGTCAAGTATCTTTTCCTTAGACCATGAGATCGTGCAACTCCCGGATACCTTAGGAGTGCTTTGGGTGTGCCAAACGTCACAACGTAACTGGGTGACTATAAAGGTGCACTACAGGTATCTCCGAAAGTGTCTGTTGGGTTGGCACGGATCGAGACTGGGATTTGTCACTCCGTGTGACGGAGAGGTATCTCCGGGCCCACTCGGTAATGCATCATCATAATGAGCTCTATGTGACTAAGGCGTTAGTCATGGGATCATGCATTGCGGTACGAGTAAAGAGACTTGCCGGTAACAAGATTGAACAAGGTATTGGGATACCGACGATCGAATCTCGGGCAAGTAACATACCGATTGACAAAGGGAATTGCATATGGGATTTATTGAATCCTCGACACCGTGGTTCATCCGATGACATCATCGTGGAACATGTGGGAGCCAACATGGGTATCCAGATCCCGCTGTTGGTTATTGACCGGAGAGGCGTCTCGGTCATGTCTGCATGTCTCCCGAACCCGTAGGGTCTACACACTTAAGGTTCGGTGACGCTAGGGTTGAAGAGATATGTGTATGCGGAAACCCGAAAGTTGTTCGGAGTCCCGGATGAGATCCCGGATGTCACGAGAGGTTCCAGAATGGTCCGGAGGTGAAGAATTATATATAGGAAGTCAAGTTTCGGCCACCGGGAAAGTTTCGGGGGTTACCGGTATTGTACCGGGACCATCGGAAGGGTCCCGGGGGTCCACCGGGTGGGGCCACCTATCCCGGAGGGCCCCGTGGGCTGAAAGTGGAAGGGAACCAGCCCTTAGTGGGCTGGGGCGCCCCCCTTGGGCCTCCCCCCATGCGCCTAGGGTTGGGAACCCTAGGGGGGAGCTTCCCCCTTGCCTTGGGGGGCAAGGCACCCCTTCCCCCCTTTTGGCCGCCGCCCCCCCTTGGAGATCCCATCTCCCTGGGCCGGCGCCCCCCCAGGGGGCCTATATAAAGGGGGGGAGGGAGGGCAGCAAGACACAGCCTTGGGCGCCTCCCTCCTCCCCTGCAACACCTCTCTCTCTCTCGCAGAAGCTCGGCGAAGCCCTGCCGGAGACCCGCTACATCCACCACCACGCCGTCGTGCTGTTGGATCTCCATCAACCTCTCCTTCCCCCTTGCTAGATCAAGAAGGAGGAGACGTCGCTGCACCGTACGTGTGTTGAACACGGAGGTGCCGTCCGTTCGGCACTCGGTCATCGGTGATTTGGATCACGGCGAGTACGACTCCGTCATCCACGTTCATTGGAACGCTTCCGCTCGCGATCTACAAGGGTATGTAGATGCACTCCCTTCCCCTCGTTGCTAGTACACTCCATAGATGCATCTTGGTGAGCGTAGGAAAAATTTTAAATTATGCTACGATTCCCAACAGTATATGTGTGAGTATATGTATGTGTGTATATCTGATTATATGTCCTCTTTTCAGATTTTTTGTTTTTTGCATTTTTATAAAAATGTATGTATGTTCTCTGTGTATATATATGTTCATGTATGCAAAACATAGATTTTTAGAAAAGTTTTATCTATATATGTTCTCTGATTTAGTCCATTTTAGGTTAGTTTCATTTTTAGAAAACTTTTATATATTTAGGAAAAGAAGGAAGAGAAGGAACAAGGAAGAAGAAGAAAAAGTTTTATATATGCAAAAGTTACATTTTTAGAAAAGTTTTATATATCTAGCTAGGAAGAAAAGGAAGAAGAAGAAAAAGAAGGATAGGAAAAAAGAAAATAAGAAGGGGAAGAAAGGAGAAGAAGAGGAGAGGAAGAAGAGGAGAAATAAACAAGAAGAGGAAAAAAGAAGAAAAAGAAGAGGAGAAGAAGAAAGGAATAGAGGAGAAGATGAAAAAATAGATATATCTATTTTTTTCTTCTTCTCCTCTCTTCCTTTCTTCTTCTCCTCTTCTTTTTCTTCTTTTTTTCTTCGATCTTCTCCTCTATTCCTTTCTTCTTCTCCTCTTTTTATTTCTTCTTCGTCTTCTTATTTTTTATCGGGTATGTCGTTGTCGATATACCCCCTCCCCGATAACATTATTTTCCCATGTATGTATGTCGTCGTTGTCGATATATATAACTCCCTCCTAGATAACTTCGACATGATGGACGGTCGATATTTATACCCCCTCTCGACCGTGATAACTTATACCACGGGAGCACCCCCCCCCGGCCCTCTTGATCGACCAGAACTCTCGAGGACACCCAAACCCTAGAAAAAAACGATGTCGGTCTCCTACCCCCTCCCGCCGTGCCCCTACCATTGAAGCGTTGCCGAGGCCACCCCAAACCCGGAATAAGCTAGGTTGCACTAATATATCCACCTGCTGTCATGTTTGTGTAATAATTTCCATGTTGTAATATTTGCAGAAACAATGGAGCACGGACGAGACGAGCAAGCAGAAGAGGTGTTGGGGGACATAATCTTAGCCGGAGGTGATATCTTGTCATATCTTAACGACAATGATGGTCTGAAAGAACAGGGTGAAGAAGCAGGCTACGGTGATCGAAGAGTGGAGGAGGAAAGACATGATTATGATGGCTCCGGTGACCCAATGCTGGTACAAGAAGGAGCCCGTGGTGACGGCTCCGGTGACCGAACAGAGTCCGGCCAGGTAAATATATTAGTTAAGCCTGTGCTGACTAGCTAATTGATGCATTCATTGTTTTGGTGTGTACACATATTAATTAACTCTCGTCTTTCTTCTTTTTTCTAGCCCTTCGGATCAAGCACAACTTCGGTAAAGAGATGAGGCCCGAAGAGAAAGTTGCGCTCGGATGAAAGGTTTGAGATCACAGCAATCGCGCGCGACGGCCAACCGATTGAACCCATCCGGACAAAGGAAGCATTTGCTGCTCAGTGTGGGGTTCTTGTTAGGGACAAGATCCCGATCAGCATCCACCAATGGTATAAGCCTACGAAGGAAGACCCTGAGGTGTCTTATGTCAATGATATGCAGAAAGATGATCTTTGGACTGAGCTGAAGGCAAATTTCACCCTACCGCCAGAGGAGGATCCGGAGAAGCCAGTTAAAAAGCAATTAATCAAGTCGCATGCTCTTAAGAAGATGGCAGACCTGTTCAGGAGGTGGAAGAATGAGCTGAAAACGTTTGTCGACAAAGAAGAGACACCAGAATTCATCGGCCGGTATGAGAAGATCAGAGATCACTGGCCCGCATTTGTGGCCCACAAGACATCAGAAAAGAGTAAGAAGATGTCAGCGACAAACAAGAAGAATGCTGCGAAGAAGAAGCTTCACCATCGCACGGGGTCAGGTGGCTACCTCAAAGCCCGGCCTAAGTGGGCCAAGGCTGAGAATGATCTGCTTGAAAAAGGGATCGAACCACAGACAATGAACTGGCCAGACCGTTGCCGGACTTGGTTCTTCGGGGCTGGCGGAAAATTGGACCCTGTATCAGGGAGGTGCCTTTGGACGGACGAGCTTTTGAGAATACCAGTCAACAGGCTTCAGCACTATATCGATGCAGCGCAGCAAGGGACGTTCGTTCCAGACAGAGAGAACGACGAGCTCACAATGGCCCTCGGGAATCCTGAGCACCCTGGACGGACGCGAGGCACGCCAGGCTCCGTTCCGTGGAAGGCTGGTTTTCCGGATGCAGACGGTTACAAAAGCCAGGAGAGGAGGAAAAAAGTGGAGCAGACCCAAATTCAGAAGCTGCACGAAAGGGTTCAAGCGCTAGAGGAACGAGACGGCAATCGACATGCCGAAACTACCCCCGAAGCTACCCCGCCATCTCAGCGGAGAAGCAGCGTGGCTTCCACCGAGCTGCTTCAGCCGGAGCATGTCTTGACGGCTCCTGCTAGCTACCTCATGGATGCTATCATGGAGTCTCAACATTGCCACCTTATGGCGCAATGACAGAACTTCAAAGTCAGGGCGGCTGTTGGCTCTGTTTTACCTCCTAAACCCGGCGCAACCTACCACTGCCGGCCGATTCCAGAAGGATATGCTAGGGTGATGGTGGATGAAATAACGGAGGAATTTGAGGACCTCCAGCTTGACCACCCTACCGGTGAAGGGGAGACTCGGCTGGGTTCTGCTCTGAAGACTCCGTGCCTATGGCGGAAGGAGCTCATTAACCTTCCGAACTGGACGCCTCCGGCGAGTAAGGGCACTCCGCCGCCTCCTCCTCCGGCGAGTGATCAGGGCACTCAGCCTCCTTCCCCGGCGCGTGGCGGCACTCCGCCTCCTCCTCTGCCTCCTCCTCCGGCGAGTGATCAGGGCACTCAGCCTCCTTCTCCGGCGCGTGGCGGCACTCCGCCTCCTTCTCCGCCTGCGCCGGCGTGCCAGAGCAGCCAGCCTCCTCCTTCTCCGCCTCGTCAGCAAGGGCGGAAGAGACCCGCCGCCGCTCCGGCAGCTCCGGCGCGTCGTAGTCCTTCTCCTCCGCCTCGTAAGCAAGGAAAGAAGACAGCCGCAGCCGGTTCGTCTGCTCTGCCGGCGTCTAGCAGTACAGCTGCCAGTGGCGGGAGGCAATACAGATTCAGTCCTTCTCTGAAGACTCCAGAGAAGTTACCATACGAGAGGACCCCGGAGGAGAACGCGAAGATCGTGCGAGCCGAAGTGACAAACTTCTTTGAAGGGGTGAAAGCAAAGAAACATCCACCTCCGGAGGAGAAGGTAGATCCGGTGAAAGCGAAGCGCACTCTGGCTGCCCTGACAAAACCACCAAAGTCTCCGCCGAAAGGCAACTATGAGCGCATTATTGCAAAGACATTTGTCGAAGCGGAGCGGTCGGGAAGTACTGTCAGTGATCAAAGGTTAAAAGAACGACGAGCTGGGGAAAAAATTGCCCAGCTCGGCGAACAAGCGAACCAATCGTGCCCCCCGCTCAAGGTGTCTAGCGACATCGTCGCTAATGATCCGAGGATTGTGCCCAGTTATAGCAATCTTGGAGATTACCTGCCCGACGATGTACATTATGAAATCATGGAGGTGGACGAACACAAATACCATTACGGGAAGCCTCTCGTCAAAGATGAAAGATCTCTAACAATGATGATGCGAAGATTACATGATTGGTACATGAAAACCTGCAGAAAGTCTGATGGGATGAATACTTTGACGCTGAGAGTTAAACCGGAGCATGACCTCGTTGGAATTGAACTACTAAATGTTCCATTTGAGGAGTTCTTCCAGTTTTTCAATCAAAAGGCCCTCGATAAATCAACGATCACTTGCTACTGTCTGTAAGTAGTACTACTTCTGTCATTAAGTCTCTCTATATAGGTCAGCTCTTTCATTGCATGTATTTATAATTATCCTCACTATATTATGCAGATTGAAGATCGCCGAATTGAAAAAAAGACAAATCGGTGATATTGGGTTCATTAACACAAATCTCATAGATGCATATACGGTTGAAAAACATGCCAAAGAAGCCGAGACCAGCTTGCTACGATCGTTGGTATTAAATCAAAACAAAGATATAATACTCTTTCCTTACAACTTCAAGTGAGTGTTACTGTCTTGTGCATATTCGGTTTCCCTTATTAGTCCAGGTTATGGTAATGTAATTGATGACTTATGCATGCATGCGCAGCTTCCACTATATTCTCCTAGAGATTAAGCTTGAGCAGGGAGTAGTAACCGTCTTAGACTCGAGACGAAAAGATCCCCAGGACTATGCGGACATGACTCAAATGCTCGAGAAGTAAGTTAAATCGATCATTATCCATCATATCAGCAACTTTGTTCATTTCCTGATATCAAGTAATTGTTTTCTTTGTCTGGCAGGGTTTGGAGAAAATTCACCACAAAAGCTCCGGGACTGCCGAAGAAGCTGCAATTTAGACACCCGAAAGTAAGTACTATAGTAGCATGTTTCGCACATCTCCTAGTGATTCAAGCGCTAGTTTCATCAATACCATTTAGCATGCTTGCTTATCAGTTAGATTGACCTCTATTTCTTGTAAAGTGGTTGTGGCAGGAACAAGGGAATGAGTGGATACTACGTTTGCGAGTTTATCCGCCACACGACCTGTGAGCGGGGCTACTCTGACGAACAATATGAAGTGCGTAAGCAATAATATTCATAATTTTATTTTATTACCATCATTTGTGCCGAGTTTCATTTATTCATATATATATGTATTGACCCCCTTCTTCAAATTAGATGTTTCGGATGCGGGATGAACTCCTAGCACCATATCGTATGCGAGCAATTCAAGAGGAATTGGCGGCATTCTTCCTTGACCATGTGATCGCTGAAAACGGAGAATACTATGTGGACCCTATGTTCTTACAATTTAATTAGGAGATTATATTGTAAGAGATAATTATTGTATATATGTAGCCGGTAGTGTCAGATAGATATACGAGAACTTGTTGTTCGACCTATCTCTCGGAGAAGGAGAGGTGGTCGCTATCACTTCTCTCTGTATGCATATGTTCATGACGATCTTCTGTTTCCTTCATTTGCTTACTAGTTAGCGTGTCTAGTCCTCTCCATACGTATATAGTATGTAGCGTCGACCAAGCACGGAGATAAAAGAGGACACTTCTCTCTATTAATTAGCTAGCTAACACAATATATGAAACACCTAAATTAACCCCCCCAAACCCCCCAACCCCCCCCCCCCCCCTCAAAAAAAACAAAAACCCCAGCCCCTGAAATGCAGACGCGTGGATGCCTATTGGTCCCGGTTGGTGTCACCAATCGGGACAAAAGGCCCCCCTACCTGGGCTGGCAGCAGCGGCCATGTGGAGGACCTTCTGTCCCGGTTCGTGTAAGAACCGGGACTAAAGGGTTAGGGCTTTAGTAACGACCCTTTAGTCCCGGTTCGAAAACCGGGACAAAAGGCCCTTACCAACCGGGGTAAAAGCCCCTTTTTCTACTAGTGCACGCGGAATCGCCTGGAAACACGGCGGTCCGAAGCTCGTCTCCCCTGTCGGATCGATGTCGCCGCGTGGTGCTGCTCCGGCGGGCCGCTTAGTGCCTTTCCCAGCTATTTAAGTCGACCGCCGGCACCGAAACCCTACCCTCCACATTTTCCAAAGGACGAGGAGGATGAGCCGGAGAAGGAGAAGGATGTGGAGGGACGCTGTCGACGCAGATCTGCAGGCGGAGCAGCAGGTCATCCTCGATTCCCTCCGCTCGGAGTCGGCTGCGGAAGCCAGACGCCATCACTGGCAGGTGATGGAAGCGCAGCAGGCCACGAAGGAGGCGGAGATGCTCGCCTACATGGACGAGGTCAAGCAGGAGGAGGATGAGCCGGAGCACTCCTACGCGCCCGTCCACCCTGCGCCCGGCACCAATGTCGTGGACATCTTCAACGACGAAGATTAGCTACAGTAGTTTGTATGGATTTAGGGGTTGAAATATGAGAGATTCAGATGCATAATGGCTAAGCGGACGTTTGAGAGATTATATTTATCAAGTCCGGCTGTAGATGCTCTAATTTAAACTATTAGCCGGAGTGAAGGTATCAAGATTCCCCTTCCCGCACAAGCCCCCTGAGCCCCTAGCGGATTCACAAGCACGCCGATGAAATCTAGAGAGGAGGGGGGTTGCGAGATTCAACACGGACAATCTCTTTCTTCACGCTACCCGCTTTGCTCCTGTCACGCCACCGTTTGCTTCGTTTTCGGCCAAAGACCGCGCCGGCGGCGACACCGTGCCGTGTCTCGTTGCGGACGATGTGACGGCGACGCGGCTGGTCAGATTCGGATCGGCCATCTTGTGTTGTGGCCGGTCGTCTCCAAGCTGTCTTGCAAGACTAGAAGGCTGCCAAGCCAGTGAGTAGTGCATCGATGGACGGACTTGCTGTCAGGTTTGTACGGCCGGCTAAAATCAATCATCTGGGTCCGTCCCTTGCATTCGTGCCCGACAAGGCGAACCAGACAAGCAGTAAACCAATGCGGCGCACGACCGTTTCGTCTGAGTCTCTCTCGCAACCGCGCCTTCTTATTCTTAAACCCTAAGGCTGCGGAGAGGGTCGACACTCGATCGACGGCTAAAAATGACGCCCTCCATGACCCTCACGGTTGTCCCGGCGCTGCTGCTCCTCCTCCTGGCGGCGTTCGCGCCCGAACTGGCGGCAGCAGCAAGCTCCTCCAGGCGCACCATCCATCAGCCTCCCCATTTCCCTGCTGGACTCGCTTCTCTGTATCGCTCCAGCGGCAGGTACGCCGTGGCGGACAACGGCACGGTGAAGCCGTTCACGGCGCACTACTTCCCGCAGGAGCTGGACCACTTCACCTTCACGCCCAACTCCTCCCGCGTCTTCTCCCAGAAGTACCTCCTCAACGACACCTTCTGGCGGCGGAAACCCACCGCCGGCCCGCTGTTCGTGTACACGGGCAACGAGGGCGACATCGAGTGGTTCACCACCAACACCGGCTTCATGTTCGACATCGCACCGGAGTTCGGCGCCCTACTCGTCTTCATCGAGGTACCGTAGTCCGTTTGCCACTCTGCCTTGTCTCTTTTTTTCCGAACCGGGCTATATCCCTTTTCATTGCAAATGGACGGAAATACAATAGTTTCAGAAGCATTTTCAAAGGGAGGGAAAGAGGAAAAGCGAGTTCGGGCACTGCCAGGAAACCCACCGCACTCGCCCGCCGTCGAAACAATGCTATGGGGCGAAAACCTGACAGCACCAACATAACAGTTTACGCACTACTTCCTGTTACACAGAAGGCCCAACCAAGTGAAGTGGGAGACCACTCTCCAGTCCATCCGCAGAAGCGCATCAACAGCAACAGCTACCAGAAGCTCCCCTCAGGAGAGGGTAGGGAACACCAGCTGATCCCAATTATTCGCTCTCGATCGGTCAACGCGCAGCGTTGCACAGCTTTATCAGACGCATCGTACTTGCTCTGATCATCTCCACACCATCCCGCAGCTCCTTGGCTCCTCCCTTGTGCTGAAGACCTGTCCAATATATGAGAAAGGAAGACATGGAGAAAATAATGTTGAATGGTGTTTTGATATTTTTTTTTCAAAGGTAGCCCGATTACGGGCTAGCCAGATAGGCCAACAAGCGGCAGCCAGGCCGATGGTATAGTACTTCTCTCCTCCAGGGAGAAAAGTGTTGCACCAGGAGTAATACTGCCAGTAGTTGTTTGGACAACTGTCCGTGCCTAGTACCACCCTAATACAAGACCATACAACTTTGGCAACAGGACAAGTGAAAAATACGTGATGTTTCCAGGCTGTTACAGAAAGAGCAACTAGGATTACCAGGTCATTTCCTCCCCGCCATGGCTCTTAATTTAAGCTAATCATCATATCTTCATCGGTGACCGTGTATTGGTTGTCGTGTTGATTCGCTCCGGAGCTTAAAAAACACTGAAAATTCAATGGCGAATACGTTAACTGCACACGAGGCGGCAGGCGCCATTTTTGCCGTTATTTAAGGATTGGTACTTAAGCTCAATTAGTGCTACTTATTAAGCACTTCAGCTTTTAGTATTAACATATTGAAATTTGTGCGGGTGCAGCATCGGTTCTACGGGGAGTCACAGCCGTTCGGGAACGACTCGGACAAGTCGGCCGACACCCTGGGCTACCTGACATCCACGCAGGCGCTCGCCGACTTTGCCATCCTCATCACCAGCCTCAAGCAGAACCTCTCCGCCGTCGATGCCCCCGTCATCGTCTTCGGTGGCTCCTACGGAGGCAGTAAGTCCCTCACTAATTAATGTGTTTTATTCTAATATATATTCGTGCGTGTGATGTGCGGCTGGATCTGCTTGTTTAGTTTATATGAAAAATATAAATCCTATGGGCTACAACACTTGGAATCAACTAGAGGATACTTCGCACGTTGATGCAGAAATTGGTTCATGAAGATTTAGGTTGATAACATGAGAACAAAAATTAAAAATACATGTCTTATTATATTTGGTTAGGTGTAGTTGTAACAATATTTATTGAATATAAGTAAGTAATTACATGAAAAACATGTTTTTCATGTATGGTCGAATGTTGTGGTGGATAGTTTTTTTATGCATGAATGCATGTTGAGGCGAGTCTGGTCCTATTTATTATTATATGGTAAGATGACATCATTACATGTTAAGATAAATAAGTTACTCCGAATGACTCTGTTAGGTATATATAGGATTTGTGAGTGACTGGGTCGGCCGGCTGATAGTATTGTCGCGATTAGGATGAGCTAGTCCAAAAGTGACATCGTTATGTGGATCTTCCAAAAACAAGAAGTAAAAATAAATAAATAATGTTGTTGTCTTATGGCTGTTATTTCTAGTGCTGGCATCATGGTTCAGGCTCAAGTACCCTCATGTCGCCATGGGGGCCTTGGCGTCCTCTGCACCAATCCTGCAGTTCGATGACATCACCCCGTGGTCAGGCTTCAAAGACACTGTCACGCAGGACTTCAAGGTACTTACTAGAATTAATTACCACTCCATGACAACACTAAGATAACCTGGTCAAATAATTTCTGGGTGAATGGCCCACTGTCGTTGGTCAAATTATTGGTCTTCACTCTTCCGAACGCACGGCAGATCAACATGAACATACGTCTGTCCATCTGCTGCAGACTAATTGATTGTGTCGGCTCTGAATGGTTTGTAGTACTTCCTCAGTCCAAGATTAGTGTCGATGATTTAGTATAACTTTAGCAAAATAAGTGTTGCTGACTTGGTATAAGTTTAGTGTCGCTGATTTAATATAACTTTCTTATTTTGGAACAGAGGTAGTAATACTGAATTCCACTTGTTGTCATACGTCCGTCCGCTAGCATGAATTGGTGATAGCGTTTTTCTTCATTAGCATGGAGTTTAATGAATGTGTTTGGTTAGAATCTTTCAAGATTTTTTTTTCAAGTATGTGACTGAAATGGCACCGGCCAGCCAGTGATGTGGATGTCTATGAGGTCTTGATTATGAGTTCATGGCTAAGTTGATTATCTTGATTGTGATGCTCAACTGCACCAAAGGGCTATCAATAGGCGGTTGCGCGAATAAGGCCCTTAATTTTCCGAAAATATATCCAAATTGGTGTATTTTGTTCATTGTCGATGACCGATGTTGCAGCTGTTACTAATAATACGATACAGACAAGATATAACAAGGAATGGGAATAATGACATGTTGCTAGTGACATCTTTGTCTGATTGGTGCTTGATGAGTCCTTCTCCCAAGCTGAAGTTTCCAACGAAAGAAACAACTGTTTATTTAGCTGACTGTAACATCCAACTGATTTTGCAGTCCGAGAGCCTGAATTGCTTTAGTGTCATCAAGGCGGTCTGGGATGTGTTAGATGACAGGGGATCAAACGAGACAGGGCTCTTGGAGCTAAGCAAAACCTTCAGAACCTGCAAGTAAGCTTTGTCCAACTGATAATTTTTTTGACTGAAAACTGTATAAACTTCATTAATATAGGGAGAAAAACAAGAGATTTAAGACTGCAAGTATTCGTTTCCATGTGTGAAGTGTAAGTAAAGCAAACAAATAGTCAAGGACTGTGCTATAATTCGGTCGACCAGACCATAGCAACAGATCCCAACACATCATCCCGCGATCCACTTCTCCCGTCCCGTCGCTAACTCGCTATCTCCAATTTTTCTGGCGCGCATCGATCCCGCCACTTCTCCCGCTTTCTTTTTATTTTTTGGTGTCGTAAAAAAAAAGTGGTAAAAATGGTTGTTGGAGGTGCGAGTCAAACTCATTACCTCTTGGTCCATCATCACTTGTCGTACTCGTATCCACCTGGTCTAGATTCAAGCTGAGTATACAAATAAGTTAGATAGGTATTTATAGTTTTATACTGCTACACACGCGATCAGAAATATTCCTTTTTACCATTTTCTTCCCTTTTGTACACGTAATTCGTCTATAACAGACTTGATAACTCACAAACACCGTTGTAACTTTCAACCTGAAGAAAAAATATTGATGTAACACATCCCTATAACTCATTTGTAAAAAGAGCATGGTAATTATATGCCATGAAACTCATAACTCGCTCACAAACACCGTGGTAACTTTCTACCAGAAGAAAAAAAATGTTGTTGTAACACGTCCCGATAACTTATTTTAGAAAGAGCATGGTAATTTATATGCCATGAATCTCATAACTCACACATAAACACAGTGATAACTTTTTTGACCACATGAAAAAAAAAGTTGTTGTAACACACCCCAAATAGCATCTCTATAAAGAACATGGTAATATATACGCCACAAACCTGGTAACCCACTCACAAACACTGCGGTAACTTTCCGTCCAGAGAAGAAAAGTTGTTGTAACACACAGCAATAACTTCTCTATAAAAGGGCATCATAATTTATACACCACGAACCTGGTAACCACGCACAACAACATTTCCCTCAAAGTAAAAAAGTTATTGTGGTGTTTGTGTCTAAGTTATTAGAACTATGGTGCGTATACTACCCTGGTATTTACATAAATGTTACCTTATCATGTCTTCGGGACATAAAAAATATCCTGTTATTTGCATAGAAGTTATCAACAACTCCCCCCGTCCCCACACCCAAATCGTCAAAGTTACCAAGACTATGGTACATAAGTTATCGGGTTTGTGGGTACATAAGTTATCTGGTCTGCAGCGTGTGAGTTACTGTGCTATTAACATAAAAGTTATTGTGGGCATATTTCATCACCCCCTCGCCAAAGTTATCAGGACCGGGGCATATAAGTTATCAGGTCTGCAATGTGTGAGTTACCATACTATTCACACAAAATTTAGGGATATTTCATCAACCCCTGCCTCTCCCCCTGCCAAAGTTATGAGGAACATGGTACATAAGTTATCAGGTGTGTGATGCGTGAGTTATCATGTTGTTCATATAAAAGTTACCAGGGAGATATTGATCCCCCCCCCTCCCCCCACCTCCGGCGCCAAAGTTATCAAACCCGAGGTACATAAGTTATCAGGTGTATGATGTGTGAGTTACCATGCTATTCAGTATTCACACAAAAGTTACTGGGGGTATAATTAAAGGTTGTATACTTTTCATCACGGGTATTTGTACGTGAGTTATCATGTCCGATATGGGAAGTTCTCACATAAGCTGCCTTTCTCCCGTTAAAAGGTGGGTACCTTTCCCTAAATCCTTCTCCCGTGCATGCTATTCTCCTGTTCCCCCGAAGGGCGGTATCAATAGTTACCAGGGTATATTTTTGAACAACTTTTATCTTGGGGGTGAAAAAGTACCCGTGGTGTTTGTATATGAGTATCATCGCTGATGTGCATATATTATCATGCTATTTACAATGAAGTTATCGGGGGTATGTTTTTCAACAACTTTTATCTCGGAGTCGAACTTTACCGCGGTGTTTATACGTGAGTTATCAACTTTTATTCCTGGTCATTTTTCAACAAAAAGAAATCACAGGTCAAAGTTATCGTGTTGTTTGTACCTAAGTTATCAGGTCGAGAATCCTATATTATCATGCTATTTACATAAAAATTATCAGTGGTATATTTTCCCCTCATATCAGAGTTACCGCGGTGTTTAGTGTTTGAATGTCAGTTATCAGGCCACGGTGCATGGGCTAGTTAGTCTTTTAGTAGAGCAAATGTTCCTCGATGTCTAGTTATTGGTACAAAGCAACAAATTAAAACAAGTTTTGACTTTAACTCACAATAAGTAATAGTACTTGGATTGGTTAGCTTGCTAAATACACTAGTAGATGGTTAGAGTTCGATTCTTGGCACAAGTAAATTTTTAAGCTATTTTCTACTTAAAAAGTCAACCTGAGTCGCACTAGAAAAACTTCCTAAAATTGCTCGTGTGGTCATGATGATCCGGAAATCACGCCATCTATTTCCTTTCTCACTAATAAAACACTAAAATCGAGCTGATGCTATTTTCTACTTAAAAAGTCAACCTGAAGTCGCACTAGAAAAACTTTCTAAAATTGCTCATGTGATCACTATCCGGAAATCACGCCATCTATTTCCTTTCTCACTAATAAAACACTCTAAAGTAGAGCCCCAAACAAACGTTCTAAAATAGCTGCCGCGATAAGATCCGATAATTACGTCGAAAAAATCGCGCCAGAGATCGGGAGCGAGAAAAATGCGCCCGCACGATCAATCCGGTCCGAAAAACCGTCCTGAAATCACGGCCGCAAGATCTGAAACGAACGACATCGGATGTGTGCGGATCTGTTGCAGAATTCCTTCCGTCCGGAAAATAGCTTTTCCGAATAGTCAAACCTTGTAGGTAAGAAATACATGAAAAAAGATGACTTGCAGGATAAGAGATTCTTGATAAGATGTAGATTAGGTCCAAAGGATAGATTTGTTACTGACATAGACACTCAGCTCAGCTGCATACATGACTAGACATGAAAACCTCATCTTGATAAGATTGCCCGAGTGGTGAACTAATGAAGAGCGCCATATTTGAACGAATGGCGATGACTCGGGTTCATGACTGTTATCCCTCAACTTTTAGGACCGTGCAATCCACTGATTCGCTGACAAACTTTCTATATACGGCATTCATCTACACGGCCATGACGGACTATCCAACTCCAGCCAATTTCCTGCAAAATCTGCCTGCTTACCCTGTCAAAGAGGTTAGCCACTTGTAACCTAATTTACATCCCTTACTTTTGCCTGCATTATATCAAGTGAATGAGCAGAGAAACAAGAGTTCCAGAGTTACCAAACTGAGTCTTGCAAAAACAGGACCTGCTTTTTTATTCTCTTTTGCTGAGCATGTAATTCTCCTGACATTTCTGCAGATGTGCAAGATCATTGATTCTTTTCCCGCGGGAGCAGACGTCGTCGAAAAAGCTTTCGCAGCGGCAAGCCTGTACTACAATTACACAGGCGACCAGAAGTGCTTCCAAGTGGAAGGTGGGGATGACCCCCATGGCCTCAGCGGCTGGGACTGGCAGGTAAAATCCTGACTGACAGTAACATACATGTGGTTTACTGATAACACTGCAAGACTGAAGTGCATTTATGTGTTTGTTTACTGAAACAACTCTTGTGAAGGCCTGCACAGAGATGGTCATGCCAACGACTGTGTCGAATGAGAGCATGTTTCCACCATTCAACTTCAGCTACGAGGAGAGGTCCGAGAGGTGCCTTGCCAGCTATGGAGTTCGTCCGAGGATGCACTGGATCACTACTGAATATGGTGGCCATGTAAGTTTTCTTTCAGATTTTCTTGTGTTAACATATGAACCATCAGTAACAAAAATTGTTGGGTGGCATGTGCTCACCTGCTACTACGTTGCACAATCCACTGCAGAAAATTGACAAAGTTCTCAAGAGGTTTGGGAGCAACATTATCTTCTCCAACGGGATGCGAGACCCGTGGAGTCGAGGCGGGTAAGAGTAAAAGATTTCACAATCTGAATTCTTCAGTCGATACTTTCAACCATTCAGTTATTTCTTTTTACCATAATAAACAATACTAATAGTCTTCCTTTCAAACTGCTATCAGGGTGCTCAAGAACATATCATCCAGCATCATTGCTCTTGTCACAGAGAAAGGTAAACATGAAGTTCCATAAAATATGCAAGGTCAAAAGTATTCTGAACTTACTTACACGGGCTAATTTTTGTGATGGTAATTTTCAGGGGCCCATCATTTGGACTTCAGATCTGCAACCAAGGATGACCCAGACTGGGTTGTAGAACAAAGGAGACAGGAAGTTGAGATCATACATGGATGGATAGATCAGTATAACAAGGACATTGCACAGATGTAGCAGTAAGAAGGCGCCATTGATTTTCATAGTTGAGGAAAATAACTATGTGGTTACATGCAAAATTATAAGGATTTGCCTTTCTTTAACTAAGTGGTTAATGAACGTCGAAAAAAAAACTAAGTGGTTAATGCATGGTTTTGACATACGCCATGTATATGGTGCGTGGGGTCTGAGTCCACATGTCATATACTCTATTCCTAAATGCAGTGCGCATAGGAAATTTCAAAAGTCAAACTCCCCCTACTTTGACTACATTTATAGAGGACAAATATCTACATCTATAATATTAATTAAATATCATTAGATACATCATTAAGCATATTTTTATATTATATTTATTTGGTATTATTTTCGTTGATACTTTTCTCACTAAACTTGGTCAAACTAAACAATGTTTGACTTCTAAGAAATTTTATGCGCACTACATTTAGGAATGGAGGGAGTATATGTTTTGACGTTGTTTATCGATTCTTTGCACTATGTTCTTGGAGGAGCCTAGGGCGAAGTTGGCGACATGGATTTGTGAGGCTATATATATGCATGAGCACATAGATACATATATATATAACTTGTGATCCAAGCCTCCCACCACATGTTCTGGGCCATTTTTGTGTCTTTTGTTCATATGTTGGGCCGTATTGGCTTTTGGCTTTTTAATTATTTTTTTGTCGGTTGTTTTCCAGGTCTGCTGGCAGCCGTGTTCAAATTTTCATTTTCCTTTATTAATTATGTGGAGAGTGACTTATGCTGAAAAAAATATGTGGAGAGTGACTGGCGTAGTAAATTAATGGGGAGAGAGTGGAGTGACAAAGCACGTTACTAATCACATGTGAATTTTCCTTTTTTTTCTTTTTACATGGTCTATTTTGTATATTCAAAAAGGACAAGTTTGTAAAGTGGATTAGCTTTGGTCTGCAAAAGAACACTAATGGATGGAATAGATTTTTTTTAAAGAAAATCTTGGCCACTAGACATGCAACTGCGTGCGTTATAACTCCTCTACAATTATACATAACACATATACTACACAACCACAAAAGTGGAAAATGATATTGTAATCGGGGAGAGAACATTGATCAGTTCTACGTCAACCACTAGATATGCAACTGCATGCATCATAACCCAACTGCAACTGCACATGAAACATATACCACACAATTGCAAAGGTACAACAAAGAAGAAAAAAGAACGAGATGGTCGTGCATGTCGTCTAGTGCAGGAGATTCCTCGGGATGGCAGGGATGCATTTCTTTTCGTGTTTTGCCCTTTTATTGTCCCACCACAAGAGAACAACATATTAAAACGATCGATTTCTCGGTAAATGTCTTTCTTTTTCCCAAGGGAGGTCCACTCAAGGCACCTAAATTGCCCCTAACCTGACCTAGTTGCATGCCCATTCTCGACATGTAACTCCCCTCAACCTGACCCAGTTGCATGTCCACCTTCGATATGCAACTTGCCCCCCTTCCGACCCGGTTACATGCCCACCCTTCACACATAACTTGCCCCTAATCTAACCTAGTCGCATGTCCACTCTCGACATGCAATTTGTCCTCGACTTGACCCAGTTGCATGTCCACTCTCAACACGCAACTTCCCACCTAATCTGAGTCATTTTTTTGCAGGGTTCACCTAATATGACTCTTTTTTTTGCGGGGTTCACCTAATCTGACTAGGTTAGGACGGCGGGAGTTGCATGTTGAGGTGGACATGCAACTCCCGCCGCCCTGACCTAGTTGCATATCCACCTTCGACATGCAACCCCCCCCCCCCATCTCGACCCAGTTTCATATCCATCCTCCGTCGTCGACTGCATTGGCGATACATACGTAACTCTCAAGAACACTCCTGGCCACGGTCCTCTCTGCTTCTTCTTTTCCTTTTCTCTATTTTCTTATCGGGTTGAGTCCATCCACAACGGTTGTATATCACTTATAGCAAGTATACCTTCCGCCTCGATGAAGCATTTTCTCCCCCCATCATAAAGTGGGTCAGCTCGTTTCATTTTCTTTATCGCTGGCGATATTCACTACTATAGGAATTAGCTTTGGTAACACATTCTTGTAACACAACATAACATGTGTTACTGTGTGAAATCCCGGTAACACAACATTTGTGTCCACGGCTAAGTTGTAACACATTCTATGGGAAGTGTTACAATGTTGTAACACATATTCCATATGCGTCGAATGTGTTACAGTGTTGTAACATATTACTTGTGCCGGTCGAGAGAGTGTTACAAGATTGTAACACATATATGATATGCAATGTTGTGTTACAAGTTTGTAACACATAGGTGATCTATGTAGGTAAATGTTACCAACGTAATAATATTGGATTGAATTTTTCTTTGTTGTCATGAGAAGACTTGTTGCAAGATGCATGCAATCAATTCTTAGGCCGATCCCATTGTAGCACGGGGCCTCTGAGCTAATAGTTATGGGCTTGTGCCATTCACATGTTAGCTACGTATATAAGTTTAGAGGATGCATGTTTGCTTACTGGCAGGATATATTAGGATAAAACAATTGGCGTAGCCCAGCTACCAAAGCCCACAGAAGGCAAGACTCAAACTAGCAGCTGACTGTTTCCTGTAGGATCTTCTTAAAAAGATGTTTCCCTGTACAAAATTCTTAAAAAAAGATTATTTCCCTGTACGTGGGTACGTACGACCCTATTTTCTAAGACTGGATGAGAGTACAAACTCAAAGTTGTGTGCTTTGTACTGTGTGTGTTTTTGTAATCTTGTAAATATTTTTTTCTCTAATCTTAATATAACAGATGTGCAACTCTTTTGGGTATTCAGAAAAAATGTTTTCTGCTTCGAAAATTTGTTAAAATTAAAAGGTGTGCTAGCTACTTTTAAGTAATTTTGGACTTAAATAATTTTAATATACTTTGAAGATTTATTGGTCGGTATTTTTTATTATAAAGTATAAAAGTATGTTGACATGTTGTATTTGGGAAGCGCTTTTTGATAAAAGGTATACTTTATGTTGACGTTATGTGTGTGACTTTTTTTATTAGTTGGACCACCCTGATCCGGAATCCTAGCTAAAACAAGTACTAATCCATGCTTCCGTAAAAGAAAAGGTACTAATTCGTGCTACCTATCATTGAGGTGGGCCAATCCGTTTTAGAAATTAGCAAAATAAGAAAAAATTAGTTCTAGAAAATAGATAATAGTATATACGGTTTTTTTTGCTCAAATTGTCCACATAGGGAGACATATTCAATTGAAACTATTTCGTGTAATTGGAATAATGAAAACCTAAATTTGAATGCATTTTGATAGCTGGGTTCAAAGAGCAAAAATTGTGAGAAAGCTTAGGGTCGTTGGCAGAACATTGAACTTTCTACTTGGTACATGAGACTTGAATCAACATTGAACTTTCATCTTGCACATGAGTGTCTAGTCTTTTAACCATCTAATCTAATCACCAGCAAGAGAAGTATATGTAGAGAAACTAAAACATTCACACTGCTTCAGGATAGATTCAGACTTTAAAAAAATGGCAACATGTGATCACAAAACAGGATTTTTGAACACTGCAAGAGTATACCAATTCCGAATTGTTAACCAAAGTAACACGTGTATCTCAATTTTAAACTGTTGTTGACCAAAGTACAAAATGAAGTTCCAAACAAGCACGTGGTGTCGCAGCTGACCAAATTACCAAGCATGAATATAAGAGTATACTAAGTTTTGACCAACACATGGTCTCACACAGCAGTATATCACCAAGCAAGTATGTCAACTAGTCAGCAGAAAGCCACCAATTGTACCAACACAAAGCACACAGCCGACCACCCATGTAGCATGCAGTCCGAACCTGTAGCATGCAGCCAAAATAATTAAAAACATGAACAATAAAATAGAAGAAACATTGTGCGCTACTTTTATCACTAAAATTCCATCAGCTCCGATTATGAATCTAATGTATCGAGAATCTGATCTGATGTGCTTATACTTAGAGTCAATCTCCTTCCATGCCGCTGAATCAACTAAATGTCGCAATGCTCCATCTTTTATGTGTTCCTCATCATGCCATCTTAATGCTATAGTGGTTTTCTTGTGCATAAAAAGCCTCTTAAGCCTTGGCTTAATAGGGAAGCACCGGAGCACCTTCTCCTTTCCTTGTTAGTTAGCACGGTTTTATCAGGTTTGTTTTTCCACCTTGATGCTCAGCATACTGAGAAAAAGTCATCATTAGCCTTCTCTTTCCAAAAAAGGTGACAATCTTTTTCACAAACATGAATTCTCTCATAACTAAGACCAAGCTTTCCAATGATCTTCTTGGCCTCGGCAAATTGCTTGCTGAAGAACTGCTAGCAAATCATTTATATATTTATTACTCCACTTGTTAGTGGATTTTATGTTGAACAGAAGCACAAGGAAAGAAAGTTTTGACAGTTCAGACCCATTCCACAAAGGTACACTGCATCTCTCAACAAGTCATAAAAAGCTTGGGTTTCAGGATCTGGTCCATGATCTGGAGGGTTTGGGTCATCGAATTCATTCGCTTGAGACCCATTTTCTATGTTACCGAAAACATCATGGACTAGCTGGCGCATATTAGAGTTTATGCCTTCCTGTTTTGACCTTTTTCGTTTGTTAAAGGAGATGTATCCTGCAGTTTCACCATGACAACCCCAAACTGTGTATCCAAGTAGCATTCCATTACACACCAAATGATCATATACGGTGTTTCGCTTCAACAAGTACCTATTGGCACATTTGACGCATGGACAACGGATCTTGGCATCTGAACTTTTTCCAGTGTATGCAAAATCAAGAAAACCATCTACGCCAGCCAAGTAGTCTGCACTTGGTCTACGAGAACTGGGTAACTTTTTAATGGTTGTTAGATCCATCGACTCGTTATTAAAGTAGAAAATGTCATTAGTGAATTTATTATAATGCTAAAAAGTTGAAATTGTATTGAACCATCGTTACTTTCAAACAAAGAATTTATTATAATACAGAATAAATTTCGCACTAATGGCCTCAACGCGAAATACATGGTTGTACCTTTTATGATAGAGGTAATAAAATGGTCTGTTCTAATGGTTGCAGACAGAGAATTGGGGTTCTCAGGAATACATCCTGATCCAAATGATAATGTTGCAGCATGCATATTGATTTCAGAATAATTTTGTAATACTGAGCTAAGCCAAAGTGGACATCGTATTCTGCAGTATGCGTTGTGACTCACAACGTTCTAAATGCAAGATTTCATTTGCAGGTCTACAGCACAACAAGGCATTGAGATGTAGCAGGTTAGTTTTTTCACAAGTTATGGGAAACACGATTAGCACTGTGAAGGCAATGGAATTCCGAATTCTGAACATTATGATCTAGCGATATACCCACTACTATTATGTAAAGGAACGCGTCGTGTGTTCCTTGAAAGAAATATTTAAAAGAGAGGCACAACAGGGAGTTCTGAAGCTCGAGCTCTCAAACCTGAGCTGGCGCGGTCTGACGACATGGAGAAGCAGCGGCCCCCGCCGCCAGATTGTGGAGAAGCAGCGTCCAAGGTAGTGGTCGGGAGGAGGCGATGTCCTGCGCTCCCGCCGTCTCCCTGTCTTCCGTCCGTGGACTCAGGCGGCAGCTCTTGCAGCCGGTGGACGAGTGGATTCGAGCGCCGATAGGAGGCGGCGTGGGCTGTGGACTAGAGAGGCCGGTGGAGGTATGGAATCGAGCGGATGCGACGCTGGGTGTGGACTCGAGCGGCGGCGGCACGGCCACTCTGTTCGGCGATGCGGCCAGCGGCCAGCGATCGGGTCGGGCGGCGGCGGAACAGGGGATCGAGGCAAGAGATGAGGAACGAATCGATAAAGGTTAGAATTTTTTGGTGTTTTCTTTTTGGGAAATCTTTATTATATAATTGAACCGGCTGATTTGAAGCTTCGTGTCGGTCGCGCAAGAGACGTCCAACTCTAATTGTGCGTGCGTGTGCCCCCCTCCGAAAGCTTGTTGTCACGTCTCTTTTCTCTACAAGTTTCTTATATTCTGTACGTGTCAAAAAAAGTTTTCTTATTCGTATAGCATTTTTTTACTTGAATACAATACAGACGCAAGCGCTCATACATACACGCATACACTCACCCCTATAAATGCACACACGCAACCCCTATCTTTATGAGCACCTCCAAAAAACTGAGCCGTCATATCATATAGCAGCTGTCTTTTATCATGTATGTATGTGTTCCTGTATTGGCCTGTCGAGTACGTGCCAATCACATGTAAGTAATCCATCGGCACCAAATTGTATTACAAGCAAGTACATTTATTTAAGTATAAGTTGCCTTAAAAATGAATTTGGGTTGGTCGAATTTCATGGGAAGGAAGAAGGACGCGCGGCGAAGCACCGTGGTAGTCGATTGCGGCACCGGGGCAAGTTGTAGCGAGACACGGAGACGCCGACAATACCTCGGCCAGGAACAAGTGTAACGCGCGACAGTCGGCAGAGACAGGTCTGAAACTTGACGGATCCGATGAAAGGGGGTGTAGGTCCGCTAGAAAAAATTCTAGTGGATCCCTGATTTAAAGGGATGGCCGGGGACAATGGTGAGGGGAGGCTGGGGTTGCGAGGCTGGCGTGGGAGCACAGCGGGCGGCAAAGGCTAGTGATTCGACCAAGCGTCCTGGGGCGGTTTGGTGAAGAAGATGAACAACAAAGGTAGGATGCACTAGACGACTCAAAAAATGAATCAACTGATCAAAAACAGCTTGTAGTCAACAAATCTCTAACCTATCCTTTATAGAAAAATTGATCAAAATAGATCAATCATTCTCACTCGAATAACACTTTAAATCACACAGCTGATCCAGGGGTGGGACTAGCCTGGCAGTTGATGCCTAGCGCAACCTTTCTCTGTTTTGTGTGTGTGTATGTGTGTTGGGGGTGTGGGGGGGGGTGTGTTATTTGTGGTGATGGAAGTGAACCGGTCGGTTCAGAGCAAATCATTGGTTTCAACTAAAAAACAGTTCATTCCACTAGTTTTTCTTGTGTAGCGTTTAACCAGTCGTGGAGGTTGTAGGTTCCTGTTTTTTTTTTGTTCAACTTTCAGTATGGGCAAGTGTTTAAACTATTGGAAGGATGCGATTGTATCATTGTGCTACCATCTTTGAGTCCGTCGTTTGATCCCTTGTAACCAATGGCCAGAGCATGCCTGAACTAAGATTCGGCGTCTGAATGCCTTATTTCTATTACGTCAATTAAATCACAAACACAACTTGGTGAATATAAAGCAAGCATCGGTTCTGATTGCAAATACTTTTCCCCGTGGTATTTTAGAAGAGAGCACTACTCTTATCACCCCCCGCAAAAGCATGACTGGATAAACTCACTTGTCTCTCGCGCTGCCTTCCCTAGATGGTGGGGAAGTGCATCTCTTTGCTCGACACCGCCGGTGACACTACTGCAAGGAGCATCTCTTTGTTCCGAGGATAGAGGAGGCGAATCGAATCAGTGAGATCATTATATATGCGTGCATGTCACGTCGTTCGGAGGTGCTTTGCTCTCTAGCCGTCGGAGTCCCTTGGGAGCACCTGTACTTCACCTGTCTTCTCACACTGCAGCACGCGCAGGGGCTTCCACCCTCAATCGACCTCCCTCTCCCGTCAGTGACGGGTCATCAATCAATTCCTCGCGTGTACATGAATCTCTTTTTCCCGGCCATGTCGTCAGACTCCACAGGCAGCGTGGGTACGCAACATCCATGTCAGGACGCGTCAGTCGAGGCGCACCACCAGTCCACCACCTCGGAGTCGCTGGACATGGAGGTGGCAGTACAAACGAAGGTAAGTAATTGTTTTTTTTACCACGTTTGCTATACAAATTCACAAAATTATATTGTTATATTCATTTCATAAAGTAATTACTATTTATAACTGTATATAATTTTCTTCTCAATAATGAAATAAATACAAAATATGTTCCATTTTAAACATTTCTCGAATTATTTATAGATCTAATATTTTTGTCTCCAAATAAAAGAAATGTCAAACAGTTTCCGGATTATTCCCGCAAAAAATTCCCTCCAGATCTCAATTTCCCTCCTCCACTTCTCGATGGACAAAAAAATCCCTCCAGAGCTCCCAATTTATTCCCGCATAATTTTCCCTCGAGTTAACTAACGAAGGGCTAAATAAATTAGATCGCTAATCCTATCTGCATCATTCGCGCCGCCCTCAAAGCCCCACCTCGGCGGCCTCAGTCGCCGCCCCTCAGCGGCCACCTCGCCGCCCCTCCAACGCCCGCTACATCCTCATCCAACGCCGCCTTTCAGCGGCCACCCATGCGCCTGCCCGCCCGTCAATGCCAGATTGAAACCGTCGCTGCCTAGATCTGCCTCATCGTGGTTTCCATCGTTGCGGCAACGGCATCATCGATCCTCAACTCCGGCAACTAAATCCAGAAGGGCCACACCATTGTCGCGGCTGGTATCAATCTAAACTCCCATCTCGTGATTTCTCCCTTCTACGCCTAACTAATTCTCTTTGCTCCTCCCTTTGTTTTCCTCTCTGAATTTGGGAGTATTAGGTTTGTGCGTACCAGGCATCTATACGTGAGATGTTGGCTGCCTTTCTCCCCCTCTTTGCAGTTTATGGGTTCAGTCTTTGATCACCTGAGTTTGTAGGCTATAATCCCCTGATTAGTAGTGATATATGCAGTAGTTATACAAAACTGGGGGCCCCAGATCTTGTACTCTGAAATTCATAGTATATCTTGTACAGTACTGACAGTACTCTGCAATTCATAGTACTCTGATTAGGACTTATACAAAAATTGGGGCCAAAGATCTTGTACTCTGAACTCTGATTAGTACTGATTTTTAAAATTTACGTACTCTGAAATTCATAGTACATCTTATACAGTCAGTATTCAGTTTATACCCTTGATTTAGGAAGTCAGTATGTGCACTTAGAACTAAACTTGGTCAGAGCAATAACAACCTTGGCGAATGGTTTGACCGGCAGTCTGTATCCTCCATCGTGTGAAACACTTCCATTATCATTAATTTCCCTCCATTTCTGTTGAATAAATCCTAGATTGTAACAACAATATGTCAACCTTCTATTCACTTTCATGCCACTGTAAAGTTAGTTTGGTGCTGATACTTCTTACATCCATGTCGTTGTAGATGGCTGTGGAAAATTGGAAAATTAGCCTGTCCTATGAAGATGAGAATCATCAACATAAAGTTCTTGAAGGATTAATGGACAGAACAGATATCTCCTATTATGAGTTAGTCAAATTGATCGAAGAAGTTGCCTTCTCACCGGCATATGATTTCTTGTACTACAGGAAGAAATACCCGTGTGGCAGAGGCTATCTAGTCCGCATTGATAATGACATTCATGTGAGGAAAATGATATCAGAACATACCAATGAGAAGAAGGTCCAGTTGTATGTGTTCAGTGAGCAGGCCAACATTGATGTTGCTCCATCAGATCCTCAGCGTGAGGATGATGGACCACTTACCAGCTTAGAGGAGTAGGGTGTCTTTGATGAAGGAGCAGCAAAGACTAGGGCGGCGACAGCACAAAGTAGTAGTGACCGTAAGCTCAATAACTATTTCAGTTTTGTAGGAAATTACAGTTTACAAGTGGTGTACATATTTTGCAGCACGTCATGCTTAGTCTACTTGGTCAAATAAATTAGTATCTATCCTTGTAATTAACAGATTAAATGGTGCATGAATTGATTAGCAGGAATGGTGCGTAAATCAAAAAGGTTGAATGTGGTTCAGAGCCGCGCTGACTACACCAATGGGGATTGTGACAATGGGGAGCAATCTCTGCTGCCACGTGATTCAGTGTCCGAAACACAAGAATTGGAGGATAATGAGGATCAAGTTGGTCGTCGAGATGAGCGCCTCGACAATATTTCTGGTATGATATTAATTAAGAAGGATCAACAATTTAAGTTGGCTTGCACTTACTTAATACACAAGCTCCATATATATACTTATCCAATTTTCTTTATTAATCTGACAATACATGCATGTCAAATATAAAATGTACTTCACTATTATTGGTCTTTGTTCTTGGTCATTGCATTAGTAGCCTCACTTTCCTTACTAAATGCTTTGAAAGCGCATAAAGTAATATATGTCAATCTTTAACTTCTTTCTTAATCTGACAATTGGTGATGCTTTCACCTCTGGATTAACAATTGCTTGGCCTTTGGCATGTGTATGTCAATATTTAGCTTCTTGAGTTTTGTTAAATTAAATTTGCAATCTACTTAATGTCATTGTAACTGTTTTTCTTCTTCAGATTGAGAGGTTAAGTGGTTAAGAGGAATCAAGATGCAAATATGACATTCATGCAAGAAAGATCTGAGGGGCACATTCTAGTGAACATGAATAGGGGTGTCACATGGTTTCAATTATAGAAAATTGCAGCATACTATAGTTTACATTAATGGGTTGAGAAATGTATTTTATTTTTGCTACAATATGGATCTTCTATATGTTCATTGTTATAAGTGCTATGGAATGGCAAGAACCTTATTGATACTTTTTATCCTTTTTGTCGTGCATATGCTAGATTTATGTCCATGGTCCTTTTATATGGTATACACTGTATGTCTATGTCATATTGCTTATCGATTTTCACTATGAGGAAGTATAAAAACAAAAAATGTATTGATACAATATTTCATACAAAATTGTTGCAATAGCACATTGGACAAGTTATGCCGTGTTACTATAGTTAGGAAAAGGTGTTACTCTGTTTGCTACCAATCACCACTAGAGATGTTACAATATATACAAAAGTTATGTTACTGCTGTGTTGCTATAATAAAGAAAACATGTTGCTGGAATATCAAAATGTGTTACAAAGGCCTATTGTAATTACTGCCAATCATTAATAATTGTGTTGCAATTTAGTTAAAACGTGTTACTAACCATGTTGCTACACCAGGAAAAACATGTTACAAAGTGTGTGCCTATAGTTCGAAAACAGTGTTACCAGGGCCTTCGGTAACACATATGGCTTGTGTTGCAGCAATACAACTGTAACACCGTTAAATACATATAGCAACAATGTTTATGTGCTACAATAGACACCACCTAGTAACATAGCCTACAGGAACACATACAAAAATGTGTTACTGCGCTCTTCAGTAACACAATATCTAAGCTGTAGTAGCACATCAACGTGTTACAAGAGACCAATCCCGTAGTAGTGATTCACACTCGGTGTTTGTTTTTCTCTTTTCATTTATTTTTGTTTTTTATTTGGTTTTCTTTGTTTCTTCAACATTTTTCCTTTGGTTTTTTGTTTTTAGTTCACGTATTTTTTCGCTGGTTTTCCTTTTTCCTTTTTCTATGATTTTTTTCAATTTCTTTCCTGGGTTTTTCTATTTTTTCTTCATTTCTTTATGGTTTCTTAGGGTTTCTGTCTTTCTTAGTTTTTTATAAGTGTCTTCTTTGTTACATTTAGTGTTTTCATTGGGTTTTTTTTCCTTTATTTTCTTTGTTTTCTTTGGTTTTTTTGCTTTTCATTCTAACTTTCTCCGTTTTTCTTTGTTTCTTTCTTGGTTTTTAACTTTTTTTTTCTTTTTTTTTTGTTCCTTTCTACCGTTTCTACAGTTATCACCAGTCTTCTTTGCATTTTTTGTTCAAAACATATCTACATTTTTCATACACATTATACTTTTTTCGTGTATATCAAGAACATTTTTATACATGTTTAACATTTCCGAAACATGATTGACATTTAAAAAATTATATTTGATGACTACTTTCTTCATAAACATTGTATATTTTCAATATATATCAAAGTATTAATACATGTCTAACATTTATTTAATAATTGATTAACATCTTATGATACATGATCAACATTTAAAAAAATATGTTTTTATGTTCAATTTTTTATGCACACTCCACATTTTTCATACACATTAGTACTCCCTCTGTAAATTAATATAAGAGCATTTAGATCACTAAAATAGTGACATAATAAACGCTCTTATATTAGTTTACGAAGGGAGTAATATTTTTATACATACTTAACATTTATTGAAATAAATGATTGAGAAAAAGAATCCAATTTTTCCGTTTGACGACTACTTTTTTCTTACACATTGCACATTTTCGGTATATAAAAAGAACATTTTCTATACACATTTAATTTTTAAAAATATATGATTAACAATTTTAGATAGAGGAGAAAAAAATTGTAATTTATGTTTTTATGTTCAAATTCTTTATGCATGTTCTACATTTTTCATGTACATTAGGAATATTTTTTATACAAGTTTAATATTTTAAATACATGATAAAAATTCATACACATTGTATTTATTTTTTACTAGGAAATATGCCCGCGCATTGCATCGGAAGAAAAATAATATCTCAGCATTCCCCATTTCCCCACATCCCTGCACACACTCTTCCACGTGCTCTATGTGAACAGAATGCCCGATCTATATTGTCACTTATCCTCCTTCCTGCCATCATTGGTGGTGGTAGTTCAACCTTGTGTCAGTGAAACGACATGGGCGGCGGCCATCAATAATGGGAGGAGATAGTCAGCGGTAGTGCTTGGCCGCGTCGGTTGGGTGTCGTCGGTTAGCGCCTCGCCTATAACCGCTTCCTCCGCCAACCGAATTGTTGTCGGTGTAGCTAATATAATTTGCAAGTAAGTCTGCTACAAAATTATAGACCTAGGCATGATTCTAAAATAGTCATATACATTGATTCTGACCGCTTGTTGTTTGAGGAATTGTCAGAAAAAAATAGTCCTTCAAAAATAAAGGTCAGACTTCAAAGAGCTACATATAAATCAAATCATATATCACATATGCCCGTGAGTTGCAACGTGGAGATATTTTTTTTTGCAAAAAAGGGTCTCCACGGCGGTGGGCGATAGAGCGAGGAGCCACGGTCTTCTCACGGGTCATGATTAGCCCGCGAGATCTTGATAGTGGTGAGGTTGGTCGGCGTGGTGGCCATCACCCAACTGGTGCCTTTTTTTCCTCCGGTTCCGCCTCCATCTCGGAGTTGTGGTTGCGTCCTCATTTGGTGTCTACAGGGAGACCTTCGAGGCACGGTTGCTTCGACCACTTTCTCCTACGATAATTTAAACGGATGGATTACTAATTGCAACGCATAAATTTTGTTTGATTGGCTTAATTAGCGCATAACCACGTATGAATGCCTCTTCATTATCAGGGTTTATTCTCTTCGACTATTTTTGCGCTCACGTGCTCACACATTTTATTAATTAGAGCAAAACCAGTATATTCTCTTTTATTAACACGTGCCCACAATTTTTTCAATTATAGGCTATAGTCAAGCAGCATATTGTCTTTTATTGGCACGTGTAAGTTACCTCCGGTAATAATTTGTGGAGTGTCGCGTTCTGCACATGATTCTCGAGACAACTACCTTATTGTCACACAACCTTCTTGTTTCCAGACAAATTAAGGACATATAAAAACTGGTGGTATTTAGTATAAAATTCCAAGATGGGATTGTTCCTATCATAATTGCAAGCTAGCAGAGTTGGCTTTGTCCGTCGGCACAATAGGGAAGGTTGATAATTCAATCCCCTCGCGCCCTTAATTTTGTACTGCTTGTCGGTGTGACAGAAAAAGAAATGTATGGTAGGCCCAGTTGGGGATAAATGAAAAAAATGAGGAACTACGTGTGGAATGGACGAAACAAAATATATATGTATATTTTTGCTTTTCTTGGCGCAGCTGCGTGGGAGCTAATATAAGACGCTAGTTGTGTCAAATAGCATGTGGAACACACAACCGATCATGTTTAGGCCAGCTAATGGCAGGCACCGAAATGACCTGTGTTTGCAAGGCACGAGTAATAATACAGAAAAATGACAGGTTGAACCATTGAACACATGACCTTAAAGACTCGACCACGTGCTGCTAGCCATGGCAACAAATGCCTACTGCTAACCAATGGCCAGCGCAATTATTTAAGAACATACTGCAATGTTAGATTTAAAAAAATAATATTTAAAAAATGAATTGCCGAATATTCTTGAAAAACTGAACATTTTTTGAAATTACGAACGATGTTTTTAGTATTTCGGCCATTTTGATAAAAATGAACAAAATTTGAAACGACATGATTTTCTAAAGACATGAACCTTTCATGAAAACACAAACATTTTTTAAAGTTGTGACCGACTTTTGAAAATGGAACATGTTTTCAACATTCAGAACAATTTTGTAAAATTTGTTTATAAATGCGGACATTATTTTAAATTTGTGAACATTTTACTGAAACAAGAATATTTTTCGAATTTGGAGTATTTTTCAAAAATCCGAAACAATTTTGTAAAAGACAAACATTTTTTGGAAAAAAAATCAATATGTCCTGAATTTCGAAAAATATCGGAACAAGAAAAAATATTTTTCCAATTTGTTCTAAAACAGGAACACAATATTATAATTCTGAACATTTTTCGAAAATTTGACAAACAAATAAAATTCTGAACTTTTTTTGAAAAGTTTTCATTCGAACATACAAAAATTTAGTACCACCATGGATAGAAAAATAAATTTCGGCGGTGAACTGATGAAAAAATCTAAGAAACGCGCCTTGCAATATTAGTAGGTATAGGGAAGGTAAAAATAAAAATAAATTTGGAGTGAAAAACGAAACGGGCCGGCACAGTTTTGGCGGCCCTATGCGAAGCTCTGACTATCTGCCGCACTGGGCGACAAATAGAGTTTTTGCAGCTTCATGAGCAGGAAAATAAGTGGGCTGGGTTGGCTGGGCCACAGCATGTGCGGCCAAGTATGAAAATCTGGATTGCTAAAAAACAGAAGGACACACAAAAATTTAGTACCACCTCCGATAGAAAAATAAATTTCGACCGTGAATTGGTAAAAAAAAACAGAGAAACGCACCTTGCTTTTTTTGAACATCAGTATAGACGCAAACGCTCATACATACGCGCATACACTCACCCCTATGAACGCACACGCGCACATCCTACCCCTATGAGCTCCTCCAGGAGACTGAGCCGGCATGTCGACGGGAACGTCTCCTCCCACTGAAAGCGCATCGACAGAAATCCTGAAATAAATCCAGGAATAATGTGTCGGAGTAAATGGCCACGGGTAGCCTAACCGACTACCCCTGGTTCTTCAGAAAAATTATCAGGCCTTCGGGCCTCCCAACGCTCCAAGCATTGGACCCCCTTCCCTGGCCGGCTACCTCCGAAGCCGACTCATGGAAGGCGGCCCAGCCTCACGCAACCTCCCTCCCCAAGATAACCGCGGGGAGACCGACTCCAAGAAACCGGCCTCGAAGAGCGCCGACTCCAAGAAGCCGGCCGAGACCACAACCACCAAAGCTACTCCCTCATAACGGTGACAAGACGGGGTGTGGCCACGGTGCGGCCCACTACCTCCGAAGCCAGAGGCGGGCATGGCTACAGAAGGCCGTACGGGACAGCCGCTTCCCGTGCGGCTCGGCACTGTAGCCATGCTGGCCTCAACGTCATCCACGACAGACTCCCGTACGGCCCACGGGCGGCGGGCCCCTTCAGCCAGAGAGAGGCGTGAAGGCGGCCCGGCCTTCCCCAGTCGGCCAAGGGCGTAGCCGGCCCCCAGAAGCCGGCTACCCCCTTCCTCGAAGCAGGAGCCTCATTAAGGAGACAAGACGAGGTAAGGCTACAATGAGAGCCCCCGAGGCGGCCCACTGTAGCCACGCTTACCTCGACAAAGCCCTCGTCATCAGAGGCGAAGCTACAGTAAGCAGCCGCCGACAAGACCCTAGGCGGTGGGGCCGGCCTGTCGACCAAGAAGCCGGCAGCCGGCGGGACCCACCAGTCGGCGGGGCCCAACAGCCGGCGGAGAAGCCGGCGAGCGTAGACACTGACGGCTGGGACCAGTGCCCAGCTGGATTACCATTGTACCCCCGGGGGGTAGGCCTATATAAACCCCCCGGAGCACCCATGCAAAGGGTTGGCTTCTAAGCATAACACACACACCATAGATAGAGAGAAGAGAGAGCTAGCCTTGTTCTTCTTCTCCCTTGAACCCAACAGCTCTAGGAGCGATTGTAGCTACTTTCACCGATCTAGTGATCATGCGGAGACCCCGCAGAGCAGGACTAGGGGTGTTATCTCCTCGGAGAGCCCCGAACCTGGGTAAGATCCGCCGGCGTGCATGTCTTCGCCTCATCCCGTTTCCAGGCACCGGCGACGTCTTATTGGCACCCACAATGATAAGCCATCCGTTGGCATATGTCGCACCAACCACCCGACATTTGGCGCCCACCGTGGGGCCAGGTGCACCGTCGTCCGGAGACCTGTTCTGGACGGGAACCCTCTTCCTCCCCCGCGAGCGCAGCCAGCCTGCTGCGCCCGATGGCGTTTGCCTCGACGCGCTGCAAGGCGTCGACGACGCCTGCGCTGCGAGCTGCCTCGCCGATCTGCTCGGCGAGACTCGCATCTCCGACGAGCCTGCGTCCGACGCAGGCACGGACTACCCCGAGAGCCGCCTCGTCAGCCTCCTCGACCAGCTTCACGTCTCCAGCGAGCCTGCTGCAGATGTGGAGTCGGTCGGCTCCACCGACCCGATGCTTGTCGACTCCGACACCGCATCGCTTGACGCCTACCCCTCCGACGTGGTGGTCTTCGACGACCCCCTCCCTCGAGCTGACAGCGGCAGCAGCGCTGTCACCGAAGTGCTGGTCATCAGCCACGTCGCCAACTCGGGCGAGAACGCCCACGACGCCCTGCAAGCGGCGATGCACGACCTCTCCGTCCCCATCCCGGCCGATGCCGACGCCGAGACCCTGGAGGCACGCCGCCTCGCCCTCATCGCGGAGGGCCAGAAGATAGCCTCCATGAGACGCCTCACCGAGGCCCACCAGCGCGAAGTCGACCGCGCCGCCTTCGGTACGCCGCCGCCTAGCGGCCCGAGCCGAGCCGGCTTCGTCCAGAAGCGCGGCGCGGCCGTCGCCAGCATGCTGGGGGCAGATCGCCCCGTCTACGCCACCCCGCTCGAGAATTTGCGAGCCGCCCAGGCGGCCGCAGAAGAGCTCAATGGGCTGGGAGCCGACGAGCTCCCCTACATGACAAGACGGATCCAGCAGCTGATCGACGCGGCTGCAGAACGGCACGAAGCCGGCGCCCGTGCTGATAGCCATCCCCCGCGCCGGGAGCACGCCGCGACGTCCCGCTCGCCGACTGCGAGCGGCGCACGCCAGAAGAAAGACAAGGAGCCGGCTGCCAGCCGCAGCCGGACTCGCATCACCATCGAGCGCGATGCGGAGGGCCGCCCTCGAGCAGTAGAGCACCAAGGAAATCTGCCCCCTCCTCCGCCTCGAAGAGAAAGACGCCTCACTCCGCCGCCTATCACACACCCGACTCTTGGCGACCGACTCGGCCGCCGAGAAGGAGTCGGCGAGAACGACGCCCGCCACAGGATCGACCGCCTTGCTCGATCCTTGGCGTTAGAAGAAGAAGACGATGTCGGCCCGCCATGCTTTGGCCCCCGCATCCGCGACGAGCCCTTCCCCAAAGGGTTCTCGCTCCCCAGAGACACGCCCAAGTACAACGGCTCAGTGAAGCCGGAAGATTGGCTCATCGACTACTCCACAGCCGTCAGCATAGCCAACGGCAATCGACGCGTCGCCGTGAAGTACGTCCCCCTCATGCTGCAGGGCACGGCGCGCACATGGCTCAACAGCCTCAAGCCCTACAGCATCAACAGTTGGCTGGACTTCACAGAAGTCTTCGTCCGCAACTTCACCAGCACCTACAAGCGGCCTCCCAAGCCTCGCCAGCTCTCCCTCTGCGTCCAAGGGCCCAACGAGTCGACCCGCGACTACCTCACGCGGTGGGCCGAGCTCCGCAACTCCTGCGAGGGGGTGCATGAGGTCCAGGCCATCGAGTACTTCACCGCCGGGTGCCGAGAGGGCACCCTCCTCAAGCACCGACTCCTCTGCGACGAGCCGGCTACCCTCGACGAGTTACTGGTCATCGCTGACAAGTACGCCACAGCCGACTCCTCAATGAAGACCGAGCTGCGAGTAGACGCCTCGGGGAAGGTGATTGCTCCGGCTCCCAAGACGCCGGCTGGCGACCCTAATCGGCGCCCCTACCAGAACGACCACAAGCGCAAGGGCCCCATGCCGACTTCCTCCAGTCGGCAGGTGGCCACCGTTGAAGATGAGCAGCCCGAAGAACGGCCCGCTCCCAAGAAGAAGGGTGGCCGGCCGCCTTGGCAGCCGGCTTTCTCCTACGAGCAGGCTCTTGATGCCCCCTGCAAATTCCACAGCGGCGCGAAGCCGTCCAACCACACAACCCGGAAATGCCATTGGCTCACCCGCATCACCAAGGGCGAGGGGATGCTGCCGCCTCCGCCTCCCGGCCCGCCGCCTCCAGCCCCCCAGCAGCCGGCGGCTCGGCCGGCAGTCGGCGCCATCCAAGACGAATTCCCCGAAGAGCATGCCGCCTACGTCGTCTTCACCAGTCAAGCCGACGACAAGCGCAGCCGACGCCGACAGCATCAAGAAGTGAATGCAGTCGCCTCCAGCACCCCCGAGTTCATGCACTGGTCAGAGAAGCCGATCAGCTGGAGCCAGGCCGACCACCCAGAGGTGATGCCTTCGCCTGGCTCCTATGCAATGGTCTTGGACGTCACCCTCGCGACGGAGAGGCGAGCAGCCAGATTTTCCCGCGTCCTGATAGACGGCGGAAGCAGTATCAACATACTGTACCGCGATACCATGGAGAAGCTGAACATCAAAGCAAAGCAGCTCATGCCGAGCCGCACCGTCTTCCATGGTATCGTCCCCGGCCTGTCTTGCTCTCCAATCGGCAAGATCAAAATGGATGTTCTCTTCGGAGACAAAGATCATTTTCGCCGGGAAGCAATATGGTTCGAGGTAGTGGATTTGGAGAGCCCCTATCATGCACTGCTTGGCCGACCTGCTTTGGCCAAGTTCATGGCTGTGCCCCACTACGCCTACCTGAAGATGAAGATGCCGAGCTCGAAGGGGATCATCACGGTAGCCGGCGACTACAAGAAGTCCATCGAGTGCGCCATGGCCAGTAGCCGGCTGGCCGAGTCCCTCGTGGTGGCAGAAGAGAAGAAGATGTTGGAACGGGTTGTGGCCATGGCCGGCAAGCAGCCGGCCCTGTCCCCCAACCCCAAAGATGGTGATGTGCAGGGCTCCTTCCAGCCTGCCAAAGAGACAAAGAAGATACCTCTGGACCCGGAGAACCCGGAGAGGTTCGCTGTCATTGGAGCGAACTTGGACAGTAAATAGGAAGGCGAGCTCGTCGACTTCCTCCGTGAGAATCGAGACATCTTTGCATGGTCCCCAAAGGACATGCCGGGTGTCCCGAAGGATTTCGCCGAGCACAAATTACATGTCCGAGCTGATGCGAAGCCGGTCAAGCAACCCCTCCGCCGACTGTCAGAAGAGAAGCGAAGAATCGTGGGAGAAGAGATAGCCCGGCTCCTTGCCGCTGGCTTTATCATGGAAGTGTTCTTTCCAGAATGGCTTGCCAACCCAGTTCTGGTTCTGAAGAAGAATAACAAGTGGCGTATGTGTATAGACTACACCAGTTTGAACAAGGCCTGCCCAAAGGATCCGTTTGCTCTGCCGCGGATTGACCAAGTAATAGACTCCACAGCCGGATGCGAGCTGTTAAGTTTTTTGGATGCGTACTCAGGGTACCATCAGATCAAGTTGGACCCGGCTGACCGCCTGAAGACTGCCTTCATCACACCCTTTGGAGCTTTCTGCTACCTGACAATGACATTCGGCTTGAGAAATGCCGGTGCCACTTTTCAGCGTTGCATGCAGAAATGCCTCTTGAAACAACTCGGCAGAAATGCCCACGTCTATGTAGACGACATTGTGGTGAAGACAGAGAAGCGCGGTACCTTGCTGGAAGACCTGAAAGAAACATTCGCCAACTTGCGCCGATTCCAAATCAAGCTCAATCCTGAGAAGTGCGTGTTCGGAGTGCCAGCCGGCCAGCTGTTGGGCTTCCTGGTCTCCGAGCGCGGCATCGAATGCAACCCCGTCAAGATCAAGGCCATCGAGAGGATGGAGATTCCCACCAAGCTGCGAGATGTGCAGAAGTTCACTGGCTGTTTAGCCTCCCTGAATCGTTTTATCAGCCGACTAGGCGAGAAGGCTCTCCCCCTGTACCGACTCATGAAGAAGTCCACTCACTTCGAGTGGAATGATCAAGCCGACCAAGCCTTCCATGAGTTGAAGAAAATGCTGACCACTCCGCCTGTCCTGGCTGCGCCGACTGAAAAGGAGCCCATGCTCCTCTACATCGCCGCGACTAGCCGAGTCGTCAGCACTGTTGTTGTGGTCCAGCGCCCGGAGGAAGGCCGAGCCCAGCTAGTCCAGAGGCCGGTGTACTATCTCAGCGAAGTGCTATCCAGCTCTAAGCAAAACTACCCGCACTACCAGAAGATGTGCTATGGGGTGTACTTCGCTGCCAAGAAACTGAAGCCCTACTTCCAAGAGCACCCCATCACGGTCGTGTGCACTGCTCCGCTCGCCGAGATCATAGGCAGCCGGGATGCATCCGGCCGGGTGGCCAAATGGGCCATTGCATTGGCACCCTACACAATCTTCTATCAACCCCGCACCGCCATCAAGTCGCAAGCATTGGCCGACTTCCTCGTCGACTGGGCCGAAACCCAGTACCTACCGCCGGCTCCCGACTCTACCCATTGGCGGATGCACTTTGACGGGTCCAAGATGCGCACCGGCTTGGGAGCCGGCATCGTCCTCACCTCTCCCAAAGGCGACAAGCTCAAGTACACGCTGCAGATCCACTTCGCCGCCTCCAACAACGTGGCCGAGTACGAGGCGCTCGTACATGGGCTCCGGCTAGCCAAAGAACTCGGCATACGCCGGATCCTGTGCTACGGCGACTCAGACTTGGTGGTCCAGCAATCGTCTGGCGACTGGGACGCCAAGGACGCGAACATGGCGAGCTATCGATTCCTCGTCCAGCAGATCAGCGGATACTTCGAAGGGTGCGAGTTCCTTCACGTGCCAAGGGCCGACAACGACCAAGCAGATGCCCTAGCACGGATCGGCTCCACCCGACAAGCCATACCGACTGGCGTCTCCCTCCAGCGCCTCCTCAAGCCGTCCATCAAGCCGTCTCCAGAGTCGGATTCCATCTTCGTACCGCCTGCGCCAGATACAGCCGGATCCGACTGGAGAAATCCCGCAGGCGGCACGGGGACTTCGACAACTGGCCCGGGGACTGCCGTAGTCGCACCCGGCCCGGGGACTTCAGAACCCGGCCCGGGGACTGCAGCAGTCGGCCCGGGGACTGCAACGACACAAGAAGCGGTGGCCGACTCCAATTCCACGCCACCCAACCCACCCACCCGAGTCATGGTGGCTACATTAACAGAAGAAGAAGTCACAGCTCCGTCATGGGCCCAGCCCATCCTCAAGTTCCTAGTCAGCAGAGAGCTGCCGGCTGATGAGATCTCAGCAAGACTAGTGCAACGACGAGCCGCAGCATACACAATAATCAACAGAGAGCTTGTGAAGCGCAGCGTCACTGGAGTCTTCCAGCGTTGTGTCGAGCCAGAAAAAGGAGTGGCAATCCTCAAAGACATCCACCAAGGCGAATGCGGCCACCACGCAGCCTCAAGATCACTCGTGGCCAAGGCTTTCCGCCATGGTTTCTTCTGGCCGACTGCCTTGGAGGATGCTAAAGAAATAGTCAAGAGCTGCAGAGGATGCCAAGTTTTTAGTTCCAAGCAACACCTGCCGGCTTCTGCACTCAAGACCATTCCCCTCACTTGGCCTTTTGCCGTCTGGGGACTGGACATGGTGGGCCCTTTCAAGACAGCCCGCGGCGGCTTGACACATCTACTGGTCGCTGTGGACAAGTTCACCAAAGTGGATCGAAGCAAAGCCGATTAAGAAGCTGAACGGGCCGACTACCGTGACATTCATCACCGACATCACTACTCGGTACGGCGTGCCGCACAGCATCATCACCGACAACGGCACGAACTTCGCCAAAGGAGCACTGGCACGTTTCTGCGCGACGCAGGGCATCCGACTGGACTTAGCGTCCGTTGCCCACCCGCAGTCAAACGGCCAGGTCGAGCGAGCAAATGGACTCATCCTCTCCGGCATCAAGCCCCGACTAGTTGTACCACTGGAACGATCGGCCGGCTGCTGGCTCGATGAGCTGCCGGCTGTCCTTTGGAGTCTGCGCACTACACCCAACAAGTCAACCGGCTTCACTCCATTCTTCCTCGTGTACGGTGCCGAGGCCGTCATCCCAACAGACATCGAGTTCGACTCGCCTCGGATCACCATGTACACGGAGGAGGAGGCCAAGGAAGCAAGAGAAGACGGCGTCGACCTACTGGAAGAAGGCCGGCTGTTAGCACTCAGCCGGTCCGCCATCTACCAGCAAGGGCTGCGTCGCTACTACAACCGCAAGGTCAAGCCAAGATCCTTCCAAGAGGGCGACCTTGTGCTCCGGCTGATCCAGCGAACAGCCGGCCAGCACAAGCTCTCGGCCCCTTGGGAAGGCCCCTTCGTCGTCAGCAAGGCACTCGGCAACGACTCCTACTACTTGATCGACGCGCAAAAACCAAGAGCACGCAAGAGAGACGACTCCGGCAAGGAGTCGGAGCGACCATGGAACGCAAACCTCCTAAGACGATTTTACAGTTGAAAGCAGTATGTATCACGCTACCCTTTTGTATTAAGTACAAACCAACAGGCCCCCCGAACAGTACTCGGGGACTGCCTTTGTTTATCTATGAATGACAAGCGTCATATCCATGAATGTATTATTACATTTGAATTCTTGTCTGGCACCGGGCTCGACTAGTCGGCCCGGGGACTGGCCGCCTTGAGCTATATTGAAAGTTCTACCTAAAGTCAGAAAAGTAGTGTGCCGGCTCCCGAGTCCCCTCTTGTTGAAAGTCGCAGCTCGAAGAACCGACTGTCCGACTAGCAAGAGGCAAGGCAGAAAGGATGCCCACACGAAAAATGGCTAAGGAGCAACGAACCTATATAGCAAAGAGACGGCCTCCAAACATGCCTGCCGGCTGTCAAAAACAGCCGGCTGGCTGGCTTCCTAAAAACTTAGCTTTAGTCCAGCAAAGCTAAAGTACTTCCCCCCCCCATCGGCCAAGCACTCCTCCAGCTTCAGATTGCCGAGCAACTGTTGGACTGGGGAGGCGGCATCCAAGGGAGGGCGGCAAAGGAAACAGCGGAAGGATAAAAAGCAAAGCACAAGGAAAGGCCAAATGCATGCATAAGTTATATATACACATAAAGCCCCCAACGGGTTGGCAACAGACATAAGTTCGAATACACCCAGTGGGTGGAATTGTGCAGACTTAACCAAACTTTGTTCCAAAAGTAACTAGACAGGAAAACAAAAGATAGCAGACTAAGGCGCGATGCGGAGGCCGAGCTGGTCGGTGAAGGCGGCCTCGCCGGCTGAAGGGGTGGCCGCCTAGCGGGTCTCGGCTTGATCACCACCTACGGCAGGCGACGCACTCGCGCGCGACGTGGTGCTGGAGGTGCGGTCAGGCTGAGGCTGGCCGGCTGCTCCACCAGCCGGCTCGGCGTCTTCACCCTCCTCCTCCTCTTCTTCACCCTCGTCGCTGGAGTCGATCTCCTCCGCCGAGTCTTCGCCGTCCGCCGGGTTCAGACCGAACCACTCCTCCGGCTGGGCGACACCGTTGTCGTCCACCTCGGGGGCGAAGACGCTGGTGTCGGTGTAGTCGGCGATTGCCGAAGCCCGCCGGATGATGGCCGGCCGTGCCGGCTCCAGCTCCGTGTCGGCTTGCTGCCGCCAGGTAGCCAGCTGGTCCAGGCTCAGGCCGGGATACCAGGCCTTGACGAACTCCAGCGCCCGCCTGGCACCGGAGCGAGCCGCCGAGGCCTTCCAAGCTTCGAAGCGGCCGACTGCCACCTCCAGCCAGTCGGCAGTCCGACTGGGGGTGCGAGGAACCACTTGGCCGGGCCAGAGGGCGGCCAAGACTTGCGCCCCGGCTCGCTGAAGCCGGCGGAGCAGTCGGTGAGCCGGCTGGATGCGGGCCTGGATCGCCAGAAGCTGTTCCTCCAGCGAGCGGCCGGCGGTTGGCGAGATTTCAAAGCCAGCCTGCCTTCGCGCTTGGCGACGGGCCTCGATGGTCTGGTTGGCGGCAGTAGAATAGCCAGGGAAATACTCTGCGCAAGAAAGAAGAAGAAAGGAAGAAAAGAACACCAAAATCAGAAAACAAGCCAAAGTGGCAGATGGCAAGAAAGGACGAAGAGGTAGGCGGCTTACCGTCAACCAGATCTTCGATCTGGCCGTAGCCAGAGATCAGAGTCTGCCTGGCCTCAGCCCAGCCAGCCGCCTCCGTCTCGAACTCGGCCTGGAGAGTGGCTTCGCGGTCCTGCGCAGCCTTCAGGGCCGCCTTGTGGCCTTCCTCCTGGTCGGCCAACTTCTTGGCCAAGCGGTCGCGCTCCTGCACCAAGGCGGCGATCTCGGCGTCCTTGGCACGAAGGGCAGTCTGGGACTCCCCCAGCTGTGCCCTCAGACTGGCGTTGGCCGCTGCAGAGACGGCAGAAGAAGAAAGAACAGTAAGAAGAAGTCGTCAAGGAAGATCCGACCCGACTGCTCAGCAGTCGGCCCGAATCTCGGGGACTACACCCAGTGGGTGCGCTGACGCGCCCCCACATGAGACAAAGAACCAAGCACGTACCTCGGCTCTCAGTAAGGTCGGCGGTCTTCTGGGTCAGCTCCCGAGCCTGGGAGTTGAAGGCGGCCGCACGAAGATTGTGGTAGTCCTGCAAAATAGACAGAAGATCGGAGTAAGAACAAGAATAGCAAAGGCAAATCCTCCAAGAAGTTCCAAGCCGCCTGCTCAGCAGCCGACTCGGAACTCGGGGACTACACCCAGTGGGTGCGCTGACGCGCCCCCACGGAAGAAATCAAGATCAAGAGAAGCTAGATGGGAAGACTAACCCGGATGGCCGCCCGTGTCGCGAGAAACTCATCGGTGAACTGCCTCAGCGCCACGGCTTGGCCCTGGAGACGGGTCCGGACATCCTGCGCAGCCACGTTCATCACGGCCGTCCCTCCGCCTGGCGTCCACCCTGAGGTTGCGCTGGCCGCCTCCGCATCCTGGGCCGACGAGCTGGAGCCCACGGCCGGCTGTGGCTCCGACGCGGCCTTCCCCGCGCGCCGGCTCGGCGGCATCCGGACCGCCATCTCAGTCCTCACAGCCGGCTCGCCCCCCGCCGACTGTGTAGGCGGCTGATCTGGCCGGCCGCCTTGAGCCGCCCCAGTCGGCGGGGTCGGCACCGGCGCCCTCTCCAGGATGATGACGTCGTCGTCTCTTCCCGGCCCTGGCTGGTCGCGGCTGGCTCCTTCTGGCGAGGGCTCCATGGAACCCGGCGCCGCAACGCGCAGAGGGGTGACCATCAAGACCTCCCCCGCTGCTTCTGCAGCTGCAGCCTCCGCTTGGGCCCTGGCAGCAGCGTCGGCGAGCACCTTCGCCGCCTCCTCCTCCAGAGCCGCCTGAGCGGCGGCCGCCTTCCGTGCCTCCGCCTCTCGCGCCTCCCGTTCCGCCCGCGCCTCCCGCGCGTTCCGTTCTGTCGCCTCCTGAAGATCGGCACGGGGGTCCACGCGGCGAGTGGTACTCCCAGACCCCCTTGGCGACTCGACGACGGAGCCGGCAGCCGCCCGCTCAAGCGACAACGGAGCTCTGATCATTTGGAGAAAAAAGACAAGGTTTCAGGAACCACCAAAGAAAAGAAAGAAAAAGAGTACACAAAGAAAAATTCGGACTTACGCCGACACGGTCTGCGGTTGCTTCACCGCCTTGCGGAAGCGAGCCGCCTTCGCGGCCGCCTCTTCCCACCTGGTGGCGGCCGCCCCGCCCCTGGGTTTTTTCGTCCGACTGCCGAACAGACCCTGGGCGGCGCGACGCTTCTTCCCTCCGCCCCGAGCTGGCGGTGCAGCAGAGGAGCCTGCGCCGCGCCCAGAAGCCGGCTGGCGGCGCGGGGCGACCTCGGCTTCGTCGTCGTCCGGCCAGTCGTCGAAGGTGACTCCGAGCCCGGAGCCGCCTGCTTCGCCGCCGGCTTGGCCGCCACCCGGCTCGATGTTGTCGTCCATGCCGGCCGCCCCCAGGTCGGGGTCCTCCAGATCGTGTTCCGTCCGGTCGGGGACGAATCGACGCTCCGTGTCTGACCCGCCGGCCGGCCGGAGAAGAGGACTCTGTCAAAGAACAAGCCGACTAAGTTAGAGTCGGCCAAGAGGAACTCGGCAACGAAGTTGAGAGAAAAAGAAGACACAGGGAGAGCATACCGTGGGCGGTGGATTGGCTCGGCTGTATGGCTCCTTGCCGAATTGCCACTCTTCGGAGAGCTTGCAATTCGCAAGGTAGTTCACCATATAGGCGACCTCCTCGTGCGGCATGTCCTTGGTGCACATCCGGCTCGGATCGAGCTGGCCGCTCATCTGACAGATCAGATGAGGACGGCTCTGGAGCGGAAGAACCCGGCGCGTGACGAAGGCGGCCAGAAGGTCAGCCCCCGTCAAGCCCTCCGACTGGGTCATCACTCGCACTCGGGCGACGGCTGCGGACCCGGCCGGCGTCAGAGTCACGGCCCGGAAGGACCACTGGGGCCGCCTGCCCGCCGGTGGGCCGGCTACGTAAGCCGGCAGGTTGATGTAGTCGCCCCGTGGGGCGATGTTCCGCACGTAGAAGTACGACTTCTGCCACTTCTTCACCGATTGGATCAGCGGGATGACGGGGAAGGGGTTGTCGGCGACCGACCTCCGCGACGCGATGAAGGCGCCAGTCTGAGCCGGCACGCCCTGCATGCGCGTGCCCAGCTTGGACTGGAAGAACTCCCCCCAGAGCTCGAGGGTGGGGAGGACGCCGAGGTAGCCCTCGCACAGGGTGACGAAGGCCGACAGCAGCACCACCGCATTCGGGGTGAGGTGGTGCGGCTGGAGCTGATAGAATTCGAGCCAGGAGCGGAAGAAGGCGCTCACTGGAAGGCCGATGCCGCGCAAGAAGTGCGAGCGGAAGACCACCCGCTCGCCCTCCTGCGGCTCCGGCGTGATTTCCTTCGCCGGCGCGAGGCGGACCTCCACCTTGTCCGCGCTGGGCAGCCGCCGCGTGTTGCGGAGGAACTCGACGTGGTCGTCGTGGACGTTGGAGCCATCCCAATCCCCGCCATGCTGCTCCGTGGCGGGAGGCATGGCGAAAACAAGCGCGGCGGCGGAGGAATGTGCAGTGGAAGAGCGCGGCGGCGAGGCGCTGTCGCAAGAACGGGCGAGCGAAGAAGATGGTGGAGGTAGGAGGAGCGTGCGAGGGCCTGCCGCCCTCCACCTCCCCCTACTTATAGCTTCGCAAGGCAGGACCGGGGAAGCCGAACGTGGGGGGAGTCGTGGGATTAACTGCACCCACTCCCCCCACGCCTCGCGATTATTGCGCATAAATGCGAGCCGAAACTGCCGCACGGGACGTGCGGGCGGTTTCGGGATGTAGACAATCCATGCCTGGGCCAGGGCGCGGACATGGCGGGCCCCCTCCCTGCGGCGACGTCCCGTCACGCGCGTGGGCTGGCAGGCTTTCCGGCCAGGAAGGGCCACGTGGTTCGCAGACGGCCAGTGGCCGGCCCGTGGCCCGGTGCACGCACTGGCGGGCTCCCGCCCTCTGAGTTCGGAAGATTCCGACCCAGGCGGCACGCCTGACCAAGGCCGGCTCCCAGCTGACCGGCTTGCTAAGATGGGAAGCTGATCGAGCTTCTCAAACTCCTACTCAACCTCGAAGCCCAATCAGCTTCGGGGACTACTGTCGGAGTAAATGGCCACGGGTAGCCTAACCGACTACCCCTGGTTCTTCAGAAAAATTATCAGGCCTTCGGGCCTCCCAACGCTCCAAGCATTGGACCCCCTTCCCTGGCCGGCTATCTCCGAAGCCGACTCATGGAAGGCGGCCCAGCCTCACGCAACCTCCCTCCCCAAGATAACCGCGGGGAGACCAACTCCAAGAAACCGGCCTCGAAGAGCGCCGACTCCAAGAAGCCGGCCGAGACCACAACCACCAAAGCTACTCCCTCATAACGGTGACAAGACGGGGTGTGGCCACAGTGCGGCCCACTACCCCCGAAGCCCGAGGCGGGCATGGCTACAGAAGGCCGTACGGGACAGCCGCTTCCCGTGCGGCTCGGCACTGTAGCCATGCTGGCCTCAACGTCATCCACGACAGACTCCCGTACGGCCCACGGGCGGCGGGCCCCTTCGGCCAGAGAGAGGCGCGAAGGCGGCCCGGCCTTTCCCAGTCGGCCAAGGGCGTAGCCGGCCCCCAGAAGCCGGCTACTCCCTTCCTCGAAGCAGGAGCCTCATTAAGGAGACAAGACGAGGTAAGGCTACAGTGAGAGCCCCCGAGGCGGCCCACTGTAGCCACGCTTACCTCGACAAAGCCCTCGTCATCAGAGGCGAAGCTACAGTAAGCAGCCGCCGACAAGACCCTAGGCGGTGGGGCCGGCCTGTCGACCAAGAAGCCGGCAGCCGGCGGGACCCACCAGTCGGCGGGGCCCAACAGCCGGCGGAGAAGCCGGCGAGCGTAGACACTGACGGCTGGGACCAGTGCCCAGCCGGATTACCATTGTACCCCCGGGGGGTAGGCCTATATAAACCCCCCGGAGCACCCATGCAAAGGGTTGGCTTCTAAGCATAACACACACACCATAGATAGAGAGAAGAGAGAGCTAGCCTTGTTCTTCTTCTCCCTGGAACCCAACAGCTCTAGGAGCGATTGTAGCTACTTTCACCGATCTAGTGATCATGCGGAGACCCCGCAGAGCAGGAATAGGGGTGTTATCTCCTCGGAGAGCCCCGAACCTGGGTAAGATCCGCCGGCGTGCATGTCTTCGCCTCATCCCGTTTCCAGGCACCGGCGACGTCTTATTGGCACCCACAATGATAAGCCATCCGTTGGCATATGTCGCACCAACCACCCGACATAATGCGAGCATTAGGCCTTGAACCCTGGTGGGCTGGGGATACCACTGTCCCTCTAACCATCCAACCACAGGTTGGTTTGCCGCACCTTGCTTTATTATTAGGTATATATATAGATATAGATATATGAAAAGATTTTTCTATAGACATTTAGCACTTTTAAAATGCTTGATTAACATTTTTTTCAAATGCTTAATAAAAAGTTAAATAAATGCTCAAATATTTTCCTACATGTTGTATATCTTTTTTATACATTTTTTCATGTACATGATAATAATTTATCTATATACATTTGGCATGTTTAAAATGCTTGGCTAACATTTTTTAAAATATTTTATGTAATTGTTTTGTAATATATAGATATTTAGAAAATTTGGAAGTATAAACCGAAATAATAAACAAAACAAAAATGAAACAAAAAGGTAAAAATTGAAAAATTAGGCAGTGGCCTCCCGTGTGCAGGGTTGGCCCATCTAAGTAGGCGCGTGAATCGAGCAGAAGCTTTGTCTCACTTGAAGCGAGAGATAGTCGCGTTGCCCATCTCCCTCTTAGTCTCTCTTTTATTTCTTTTAATTTCTTTCGCGCTTGGGCTGAGCCCAACTGCTACTTGAATGTACACATAAATGGGCACATGCCAGGCCTAGGCCCTAGGCGGTCGCCCCTCCCGCCTAGGCCTTCACGCCAAGAGGAACTCAATCCCGACCAAGTTGTGCGTGAACACTCCGGAAAGTAGCCCGTAGCGACTGAACTCCGACATCTGCAAGATCATCGGTGTGGGAGCAAGATGTGCGGCGCTAGCTTGGGCACAGGTCAGCTACGCCATCTTATTCCATTAGCGATTCAGTTCCAATGAAATGAGGCACCATAGTGGTCCGCATTGAGTAGGAGCCCCAAGGGTGAAGACAGAAAGGGGCGGGAAATGACCGGCAAGGGAGAAAAAGGTGGGGGAGGTCAATAGCGCTGCATGATGGGGGTGGTGGAGCTGCACACAACACACACACACAGAGAGAGAGAGAGAGAGAGAGAGAGAGAGAGAGAGAGAGAGAGAGAGAGAGAGAGAGAGAGAGAGAGAGAGAGAGAGAGAGAGAGAGAGAGAGAGAGAGAGATATTTTGTTCGGCTTCCCAAATTTGACCTGGTGGGGGTAGTTTGAAAGTTTTTGGGGAAAGGTTAGGTATGGCTTAATGTTTTGAGGAGTTAAAGCTTTTTAGGTGAAGGTTTAAGATGCTTTTAGGACTCTACTATTACTTAAAGCATTGAAGCTTACCAAGGGATGTTTAAAATCATGTTTGTTGTTTTGTTGGTATGATCATCGAATCGAATACAACTTCTGGATAACCAAATATAATGTACACCCTACTCCATACGAAGTCAAGGATCGTGGCCTCCTCTAGTTGGAGCGCAGAGGTGAGGCTTCTAGCGGTGGTGTGGAGGAGGGACCCGTGGATGGAGGAAATGGGGATGGGAGGAGAGCAAGCGTGGTGGGCACAAAGGAGATGAGGATAGGGAGCATTTTTTGTCCTTGCATCTAACATCTCACATAGGACATGGTTGAAGTAGTAGAATGGATGACAGTGTCGCAAAAGACATGAAAGATAGACACAATGTCAAATAGAAAAGAGAACATTCTTAGGGCCAAGTAGAGAAGCTAGTTTTACTCTCTTTTTTTTTTGAAAAACACCTCCCCATATATTAACTAAGTAGAAAATATTACAACCATTTCTTACAGAATACGCCATGCAGGATGCACAACTATTAAGAAGAATATCATCGGACCTATTATCGAAACTAAACTTTGTAATCTTGTGCACCATATCATTGGCTTGACGATTGACATTAGACATCTTAAAGCTATTCAAAAGCCTAATGGTGCTCAAATCTTCCTTGTTCAGATCAATAAGAGAGGACCTACCAAGGTTTTCATTTGCCAGGAAATAGGCCACAGACATACAATCAATTTTCAAAATAATTGACATGTGAAGGGTGATACCGATGTAAAGACCGGCGATGCACACCAAAGCTCAACTTCATCCATAATGGTGGATAACCCAATAAAATTTCACAAAGATATGAGAAAGTCTAAGAACATTTCAAATTTTCAATTAGTGTCAAGTAGGCAGTTCTCTTTACAAAGTACCCGCAAAAAACTTTGTACAAAGTAAGTCCCTGAACTGGTAGAAACTATATGTGCGATAGCATTGTGGACAACCATGTGTTTTGTTGCAATGGATGACCTTTGGTTAGAACTCTATTACTACTTTTTATTTGCAAAAAGGATACGATCTATTATAAAGATTAATTCATCGGAAGTACAAAAGCACCTCAAACACAGTAAAAAATTATATCAAGGTCCATGGACCACTGAATGACCCTTGTCGCCGCCAGAACGAGCCGCCGACGCGCCGTTGTCGTCGCTCCCATACCATAGCCGGCCTGACCGTATCGATGTCAGCCAGGAGGTCTTCGTGCACGTGCCCCCAAGGACCAACGCTCCGGAGCCACAACCGTCGCCTTTGAAACCTTGAATTGATCTAAAGAACCTGACACCAAATATCGCCGTTGCGTACGCACGGCGAGAAAACCTAACCTCGCCACCTCAAGGAGCTGACTGAAGTCTACGCCGGAGCTCCGTCTAATCCGTCCCAACGGACGAACTTGAGAAGGATTGGAGCACGGAAGATTGACTCGAAGAAGGAGCGTGGCCATCCGCCCAGACGCCGCCCCTGTGAGGACTAAAACCCTACCTATCTACTAGCAGGAGCCGAGACACCAGGATTCTCATCTCCGCCACCGGCCTCTGGATCAGCAGGCGGAGGGGAGGCGAATCCACAGACTCGCCAGCGGAGATTGAGGGGAGTAAGGTTTTCCCATGTCTCCGTGGGGGAACTCTATTATTACTTGCTTAAGCATTGAATCGAATACAACTTCTGGATCATTTTTCTTGTGAATCAGTCATAGGATGGGGAGATCCCCACCTGTATACCGATCTCGATCTCAATTATAATAGAAACAAAAAACTGAACCAGTTTTTATGTGAAAAACTTGATTAAAAAACCATGATTCAATTAATGTGAGAAATCGGATAAAAAATGTTGACAACTTCAGGGGTAATACGTTTTTTTTTTCTTCAGGACGTCATGGAGAATTTGCTTCGCTGCTCTTTGTTCAGTACAGTGGCAGGACCGTGTGAGTTCAGTTGACTCTTGCAATGAACAAGATATGGTGTGTGGTGGACTGGTGGTCCGTATCTTTATCCTTGGCGTGTGTTCTTTATAGGTGCAGCCCAGCATCGCTGTTCCTATCTTGCTGTTGGTGCTACTGCTACTGCACGTCAACCGGGATGGGCAGGCTCGTGGCACTGGCGCCACGACGATCGTGGCTGTTCGCTGTCTCCGGGTGTGCAGGTGTCCATGCGCAGGTACTACCTCACCGGCTCACCGGGTTCCTATCAGGCTATCACAGTAACTCCAACGTTTGTCCGCTTTTTTACTCCTTTGGATCGGCCGAGCAGATGGATGTGTCCGTGTGTTTTCGTTTGGATCAATTGGTGCCCAACGATGACCGATGCATTGTCCGCGTGGAACAAAAAAAAAACAAAACATGCGCACAAATTAAGCATAAAAGTAAATATAATTAAATAATAAAACGATCGGTCAATCGCCGTCCAAAGACTACTTAAACATAATTACACATATAAATTTAAAAACTAAAAAGGTACTTGCGCCTCCCAGCCGCCCAACCGCCGCCAAGCACACTGCCCTAGGCGTTGCCATCGTCCTGGCTGGTGAGGTCAATGAAGTCCAGCGGCGGCCCAGCCCACGGGAAGGCCTGCTGCCATGCCGCCCGTGCTGCCTCCTCCGACGTTTGCTGCACCGGCTGATCTGCTGCGCGGCACGCACTCCTCCTCCTCACGCTCCATCTACATGTGCCGCTCGCCCACTTCCTGCTCATCCACCAGCGCGCGGGCCCTTCATTGCTGGAGGTACGCCGCCTCCTGCTCCGGCGTCACCCCCTAGCCACACGAGTGGCGCACTCACCCACTCGTGAACGTACCCGTTCCACTGGTACCGCTCGTCCAGGTCCGTCGACGGCAGCGTGGGCGTGGGCATGGGCTCGGGCTTGGGGAGATGCGGCGGTGGAGGGGGGGGGGGGTAAACGCAGTCCCCCGCGGCATACAGCTGGAGGGTGCCTCCATGTCGGCCCAGCGCGCGTCCTCCTCGCGCTGGGACTACTCAAGGGCATGCTGGAGCACCTCCTTGAGGGTGTCCTGGTACGTCGTCCTTGCCTCCTTTTCTTCCGGTGCCACCACCGGGGGGGGGGGGGGCGACAGCGGAATGTTGTCATCGATCTGGAAGGCGCCATGGCGGGCAGTGTTGTGCTCGGTGGCAAACCAGACTTCCCAGTATGGGGAGTCTGGAGCGAATGCCGGGTCGCGGCGTTGCTCTGGGATCAGGAGGGCATGTCGCTTGAGCACCTCCTTCGCATGCGAGTGCGCTGACCGCGACACCGTTGGCACTGGGGTGGTGGTCAAAGTGCCCGCCATGGGGGAGGTTCACGTCCGGCCATGGCATCGGGACACGGTACTCCTAGTGGTAGTGCGCGCTGTGCACCAAGATGTACAACCGGTCCTGCGGCAGGCACGGTGCGCCCTCCCCGGCGCTGGCACCAGCGGCCACCTCGCCACCGGTGCGTGGGAGGAGTAGCCCTCCTCCACCTTGGCCTTGCCGTTCCCTTTGCCGCCGAAGAAGCTCATGGCTTGGGCTAGGGTTTCCTGTCGCCAGTGAGGAGGTGAGGAGCCCCCCCTCCCTGCGCGCTTGCTATTTAAAAAGATGTGGACTTCCGAACACTTTCACTGCCTGCCATGCGGACCCGAGGGGGTAGGTGGGCATTTAGTAGGACCGCGGTGGTGGTGGGGCGGCCGACACACGGGCCTAAGGCGGACACCAAGCAAACGGGCGGCGCGGCCGTCTTGTGCCTGTGTAGACGCAAATCAGTCAAAAATTTGGGCCACAAATGCGCTCAGACAAACAATGATCGGATGAATTTTGGGTTTGCGTTAGCACGTTGGGCCGGTGTTTTTGTCCGTTTCAAACCAAACAAACACGCGTGGACTAAATGCATCGGCGCATTGGAGTTGCCCATATTTCCCCTAGATCCGAGCAAAGCTGTGAGTGTCAGGTCATAGTATTCCTTCAGAACTAATGTCATATCGATCCCTGTCGCTTCTATCCATGAGAAAACAAATATGGTTACAAATGTTTTATTAATGTGCACTATTATGGTCAGTTGTGAAGCTTGGATGCATGTGAGCTATGTACATTAGCATTCACCTAGTCAAGTCCTGAATCTTTGTTCAACAGTCTATGGTTTGTCTTTTGAACAAGCTTTGTCCTTTCTATGGCTCTAGGTCAAAGGTTGGAATCATTGAGACAGGTGGTGGGCCTACTCTGTGGATTTGAGCCTTTGACAGATCACATGATGGGCTCGAACAATAGCCCCATTAGCCTGCCTCGTGTGCAGATTCCACCAGCGTTTGATGTGATTTTTTTTTCCATTTTAACGTAGGTGCTGACTCATTGCCTGTCCATGTAGTCTTGCCGTAGGCTGGTTCAGTGCTCGGGTGTGCTCGTTCGTTGGGGGACATGATGAGGTGATTCAAGTAGGGAGTAGATTGCATGGGGAGATGCTGTGCAAGTGTGCAACTTGGGTCTTGGTGCGAAATGATTGGCTGAATTCATAAGAGTGAGGGAGACAAGACGAAAAAAGTGAGGGAGAATTACGAGAGCTCATCATATCTCATGACCACACCTTGTGTGTTGATACTGGAGAGTATCCCATGATACGGGAGCATAGGTGCTCCCATGATACGGACTTGTGGACCCTTGGATCTCAGATCCAACGGCATACGAGGAGCTGCTGTAGCTGCTGTACTTGCGCGCGTTTTTTAGATTCTACAAAAGGGCTGTTTTGCAAAAAGGTGTATCATTTCACATGAGCTCTTGGATCTGAGATCCAACGGCCGAGCTCGCACGGGAGCACCTAAGCCGGAGCACTAGATATTTTCCCGAGTAGGAAAATACTATGTTGATAGTACATTTTGTTACAATCAATGAAGATGAAGTCATGCTTAAAAATTTAGCCATGATCTGTTTCGCAACGTTGTGATAGGCTTATTTTTTTTAAACAATACATTGTATGTATGCATAGGGAGTTACTCCCTCCGTTCCGAATTACTCGTCGTAGAAATGGATGTATCTAGATGTATTTTAGTTCTAGATACATCCATTTCTGCGACGAGTAATTTCTAACGAAGGGAGTATTTTTCAGTGAGAGTCGATATTTTCTCCAAAACGAACCATATGTGCTGGTTTTCAATATTCTTGAAGTTCTGGGATTATGGTCTTCAGTAGTCGCTATTTTGTGTGCATGTGTAAGTGTGGTGGTGTGTTTTAGGTCGTACTCCGTGTATTGGGAAAAAAATTGAAAATCACAAATAGGAACGTGCACAGAGATGATATAAGTATCTCCTTCAACTTGAAGAAAAAGCCCCACCGCATAAACGTGAGGGTCCATGGCGATTAGTGGAGGTAGGTGGTATAGCAGGGAAGAGTTTATTCAGACACGAAAACACCATCACAGTCTCGATATCCTCACAAAGAAATCCTAACCTGCCAAAAGAGAAGGATCTCGCCCCTCTATCATCGAGGAGCAAAGGTCCTCCACATCTCAAGAGGCTATTGCAAGTAATTGTAGAGAGGTAATTGACGCAGATGTGAATTGAGCGGCTATCTTTGTTAATGATGACTGCACATATATATAGCCCTCGAAGGAGTACGCCCGAAGGGAGGCGAGGCAATCGCCTTTGGTAGGATAGGCATATATTAATATGATTAATTAAATCCTAACACCTCCCCCCCCCCACCCCCCAAAAAAAATCAATGGTTGTTAGTGCAAGTATTGTCATCTTGAAAAGCTCCTCCAAAAACTTAGCGGGAAAAGTTAATGAGACATGTGTTTGATATGTTGCTAAAACTATTTCAAACCCAGTGAAAAAGATAAGGACAAATCGATGACCCACATAATGGTTATTGTCTCTATTAAGTCAATAGAAGAAAACTTATAGAGTTTAGAGGACAATAGATATGCCGTGTATACTTTCCTACAAACCATGATGAAAAAACAGAAAGTATGTCATATGATTTCGTGTTGATATGACCTCATTAAAAATCTTGATGAGACCTTGTAAAGTAACTCATAAGGGGGAACATAATATAATACAATGCTTTGAGCATGTGTTTTTAATAATATACTCCCTCTAATTCTTGTAGATCTTAAAGCCATCGTATACCAATTACATGAACATCTTTCTGGAATGACCGACACTTGTCACAACTACGGAGTTTTATGGTTTTCTTTCGTAGATTCATTTTTAAAAACGTTTTGTTTCCTAAAATGTGCATCCAAAGCATGAACCATTATCATTGTAGCGTTTTTCGCGTCGAGATTTTCAAAACTTGATCCAACATATTAATAGGTATGGACGAACTTTTTCCTGAAAACCAAAAACAATAAAAAAAACAGAAAAACAAACCCGGAAGCATAAGTTGTGACTTTCACTTTTGTTTGGAAAGCACACATATTTGTTTTCACTTTTAGAAAGCACATGTCTTCTTCAGACAAAACCACAGATGTGCTTCACCGTGAAACACATATGTGCTTCTCACGTTTCACATATGCGCTTCAAGCGGATGCACAACTGTGCTTCACCGTGAAGCACACCTGTGTGATTTCACACGTAGTACTTCACGTGAGATTTTTTTTGACGAAAACCTAGAGAATAGAAAAGCAAATTCCAAACCCCAAAAAACAAGGAAAACCCTCGAAAAACACCAAAACATGTGCAAAGATAAAGAAACGAGATCCCGTGTGTGCGTCCAGCGTGCGACACTTGAGGGCTGGACACACGAAGTGACATGCTCCTAGCTCATCCAAAGTGTCTGCTGAATTCCCGCCGAAGGAGTACTCTGCCGAAGGAGTACTCTCTGATTAGTTAGTCCTGTACTTTTTTGAGGCATTAGCCCTGGATAAAGCAGGGATTATTATAATGAATTAAATCGTAACAGAGGCCACAAAGCCCACTAGACAGGAGTTGCGGCTGAGAGGTGAGCGTGCCAGCATGAAGGCTGTGCCACGCGCGTAAAAAAAGGATCAATGATACTCCCTCTGTTCACTTTTATAAGACCTTGAAAACATTTCAGACAATGTACAAAACATCTCATTTTGAGTTGTCTGAAATGACTCACAAAAGTGAACGGAGGGAGCAATACAAACTCTTTTTTTTTTCAAAATAATGATAATACAAACTCAAATGGATGTAATATCATTTTTCATTTTTGGCGATGAATTTGGATGCATCTACACAGGTGAGGCCCAATCTCGACCAACCAACCAAATATGAAAGCTGCCCATTTTCGTCCATTTTTTCTTCTTAATTTTTGCGGATCAAATCTACTATGGTGCCGGTTCACATACGGAGAGCATATTTGGATGTGATGGCACCCCTGCCACCGTCACCAAGGCGTGTGGCGATGGGGCGCCTCTTGTGTTTTCAGGATTGGCCCCATCACCCGTGTGCCCTTCTGCTCAACCTAGTCATCGATCGATTCGATGAGACGATAGCACGCGAGATTCAACACGGACAAGCACTTTCTTGCACCCCACCCGCTTTGCTCCTGCCACGGCACCGTTTGCTTCGTTTTCCGCCAAAGACTTGCGCCGGCGACGACGGCCGTGTCGTGTCTCGCGCGCACGTACGCGTTGCGGACCATGCGACGGCGACGCGGCCGGTCAAATTCGGATCAGCCACCTTGTGTGGCCGGCACGAGAATGCCGGCGTTGTGTTGTGGAATGCTCTCGAGTCATTGTGGCTGGTCAACACGTTTTTCGCCCCGTTTATTACAATATAGAAAACAACACACCGAAGTATATGATCAAACAATACAATATAAGTAAGCAGCCCATCAAAACATACGAAAAAGCTTAGAACTAGATTAATCACTTCGCCTAGGCCCGACCGAGGACGCATGAGCAAGCGTCGCCGCTGCTGAATCCGAGCAAGCAGAAAAGGGTTTTCACCCGGAACCCTGACACATGAATGCCGGGAAGAGAACGACACCCCCGGGGTTTGCCGATGTCAGTGCCAAGCGCAAATATTTCGGCTCGAAAACTCGCTTGCACCACCAGGAAGCGTCCCGATCACCACCGTAATGAGGTACAACACAGCCACACCAGATTTGGGCATTGCCGGAGAAGGCCAGAGCCACCCACACAACCAAGAGGTGTAGTGACCACCGCCACCATGAAGCCTTCCGGAAAGACAATTGTGTAGCCTGTCATGCGGGGTTGTCGCCCTGGCATCCTCAGACAAAGTCGCCACCGACGTCATAGCATGCGACCGCCACCCCAACCACTCCACGAGACACGACATGGACAGAGAGGCATGAGAACACGTGCGAGGGGCAACCAACCCCTGCACTAGTAGCCAGCACATGTCGCTAGCCAACTGTGAGCCAACGCTACCATATGTTCTGGACACTCTAGATCTAGACGAGGGACCCCCCATAGTAGCCGGCACTTTCGACCGCCAAGCACCCACCTCCGTCGGCTATCCCCGACCCACTTCGCCACCGCAGCCCCACTGTCGAGGGCCGTCGTGCCAACCTGCACTGCCCCGCCACCACGCGCCTGCTGGAGGAGATCGTCATTGTCAACCTGATGCCTTCAAGAAGGCACCATCGGCACAACGCCGCCGCCTCCCCCGAGGCCATGAAGGAAGCCGCCGACCGCAGCCCTAGCCTCGCCGCACCCCGCACCGTCCATAGGCAAGATCTGGACCCCGCCCTCTTAGACATGCTCCATCCACCGCCACTGCCACGCCACCCGCTCCGCCAGCTGACGGCCATGGCCCACGCCGCCCGCAGCCACAACAGACGACATGCCGTCGGCGCCAGATCAGGCCGGGGCAGTCTCGCACACCACCACCTGATGAAGAGGGCCCACAGCCGCCGCACCATGCCAGAGCTCCAGAGCGCCGCATCCCCACGCTCGCCGTCGTGCCGCTGGGCCCCGCGGCAGCCCCGCAAAGCTATTCCGCGCCAGCCATCGAATGAGGTAGAGCATTTATGCACTTGCTGTCAGATTTGGCACGTCTCGCGTCGCCGGGTAAAACCATCTGGGTCCGTCCAGTGCACCCATGCCCGACAAGGCGAGCCAGAGACTAGTATATACTCCTTCAATGTACTAATTCAATGCGGCGCACGACCGTCTCGTCCCGGTCTCACGCACCCGCGCCTTCTTATTCTTAAACCACACCACACCACACCACACGAGCGGAGTGACGAGAGCGCGCGAGCGAGTCGACGGGCGAACATGGCCGCCTCTTCCTCGCTCCCCGCGGCCGTCCCGGCGCTGCTGCTGGCGCTCCTCCTCGCGGCGTTCGCGCCGGAGCTGGCGGCAGCGGCCTCCTCCAGGCGCCCCACCCACCAGCCCCCTCCTTTCCCCGCGGGACTCGCTCCCCTGCATCAGCGGCGGGCTGCGAGCTCGAGCGGCAGGTACGCCGCCTCCGCCGCGGCGGCGACGGACAACGGCACGGCGAAGCCGTTCACGGCGCACTACTTCCAGCAGGAGCTGGACCACTTCACCTTCACGCCCAACGCCTCCCGCCTCTTCTCCCACAAGTACCTCCTCAACGACACCTTCTGGCGGCGGAAGCCCGCCGCCGGCCCGCTGTTCGTGTACACCGGCAACGAGGGCGACATCGAGTGGTTCACCACCAACACGGGCTTCATGTTCGACATCGCGCCCGAGTTCGGCGCCCTCCTCGTCTTCATCGAGGTACCCTGCTTTTCACATCCTTCGCCATGGCTGATATTCTAAAGCTAACCATCATATCATCGGCGACCGTGCCTTGGTCCAAAATTTCGGTCGACGTGTTGATTCGCTCGAGGCTTAAAAAAGCACCGAAAAATCCAAAGGCGATTGCGTTGCGTTAACTGCACACCAGACACCATTTTCGCTGTTGTTTTAGCATTGGTAGTCAAGCTTAATTAACGCTACTAATCAGTTTTAGTACTCAACAGTAATTAACACTACTGTTGGACTTTTATGTTTGAAACTTGTGTGGGCGCTGTGCAGCATCGGTTCTACGGGGAGTCGAAGCCGTTCGGGAACGACTCGTACAAGTCGGCCGACACGCTGGGCTACCTGACGTCCACGCAGGCGCTAGCCGACTTCGCCGTCCTCATCACCAGCCTCAAGCAGAACCTCTCCGCCGTCGACGCCCCCGTCGTCGTCTTCGGCGGCTCCTACGGCGGCAGTAAGTCCCTCACTAATCAATGTTTTTTTTCTATTATATTCGTGCATGCATGCGACGTGGGGCTAGATCTGCCTGTTAGTTTACTTCCATGGTTGACTGGCTCTGCCGGCTCATACTATTGTCGCGATTAGGATGAGCTAATCTAAAACTGACGCTGTCATGTGGATCCTCCAAAAAACACTACTAAATAATGCTGTTGTTTTGTGGCTGTTGACTGTTGTTTCTAGTGCTGGCATCATGGTTCAGGCTCAAGTACCCCCACGTCGCCATGGGAGCCCTGGCGTCCTCTGCACCGATCCTGCAGTTCGACGACATCACCCCGTGGTCTAGCTTCTACGACGCCGTCTCGCAGGACTTCAAGGTACAGTACTACTTGAATTAATCACTACTGTGTTCTAAAAAAAGCTGGTCAAATAATTTCTGGTCGGATGGCCCACTGTCACGGTCAAATTATTGGTCTTGACTCTCGAGAACGCACGGCAGATTGACATGGACGTACTACGTCCGTCTGCTGCAGACTGATCCACGGTGTCTGCTCTGAGTTATTAGTAGTACTGGATTTCACTTGGTGTCGTCTGGTAGCATGTCTCTCTTTCCTGTAGCGTTATCAGTACACTAGCGGCACCTTAATGGCTTTCAGTTGTGGGTTATCAATTGGTGATAGCGTTTTTCTGCACTAGCATGGAGTTTAATGGATGTGTTTCAATAGAATCTTTCAAGAAAAATTTGAAGTGCGTGACTGAAATGGCACCGGCCAGCCAGTGATGTGGATGTCTTGGTGAGGTCTTGATTGTGAGTTCATGGCTAATGATTCAGATGTTCATTAGCTTGATTGCGACGCTCAACCGTGCCGAAGGGCTATCATAGGCGGTTGCGAATAAGGTCCTCAATTTTCCAAAACTATATGCAAATTGATGTATTTTGTGCATTATCGATAACCGATGACGCGGCTCAGTAGAGACGAGATATAACAAGGAATGGAAATAACGACATCTTGCTAGTGACATCTTTGTCTGATTGATGGTTGATTAGTCCTTCTCCAAGGCTGAAGTTTCCAAGAAAGATACAGCTGCTTATTTTGCTGACTGTAACATCCAACTAATTTTGCAGTCCGAGAGCCTGAACTGCTTCAGTGTCATCAAGGCGGTCTGGGACGTGCTCGATTACAGGGGATCCAACGACTCAGGGCTCCTGGAGCTCAGCAAAACCTTCAGGGCCTGCAAGTAAGCTTTATCCAACACATCACCTACTCTCAATCATAACATACAAGGAGATTCTTTCTTCTTTTTCCTTTACTGAAAACTGCTGGGGACAGGTCAAAAAAGAAAACTGCTAGGGAGACCCCATGTTAAAATATATTGCCCGTCTCTCTCCATCCAAGAGGTCTTGAGTTCAAGACTCTGCGTTGTATTAAAAATAAAAGATTCTGCGACCTGCATCAATCCCACGTCGAAGGACTAAAATATTCTAGATGTGAGGGGGAGTGCTGAAATATATTGCCCGCCTCTCTCCATCAGTTCGGACTTTTGGAGCAACTGGCTTGAGCATGAATTCAATACCCCATTCATTAATATAGGGAGAAAAACATGGGATTAAGACTGCAAGTATTGTTTTCTTTGTGTGAAGTGTAAGTAAAGCAAACAAATAGTCAAACCTTGTAGGCAGGAAATACATGAAAAAAGATGACTTGCAAGCTTAGAGAATGTATATTAAGTCCAAAAGATCTACTGACATAGACAGTCAGCTCAGCTGCATACATGACTGGACATGAAAACCTCATCTTGACAAGATTGCCAGTGTGGTGAACTAATGAATGGATGATGAATGACGTTGTGTTATCCCTCAACTTTTAGGACCGTGCGCTTCCCTAGTTCACTGTCCAACTGGCTATGGACGGCATTCACATACACAGCCATGGTGGACTATCCAACTCCAGCCAATTTCATGATGAATCTGCCTGCTTACCCTGTCAAAGAGGTTAGCCACTTGTAACCCAATTTACATCCCTTACTCTTGCCTGCATTACATTAAATGAATGATTAGAGAAACGAGAGTTTCAGAGTTAGAAAACTGAGTCATGCAAAAAGAGGACCTGTTTTTTTCCTCCTCTGCTAAGCATGTAATTCCCCTGACATTTCTGCAGATGTGCAAGATCATTGATTCTTTTCCCGTGGGAGCAGACGTCGTCGAAAAAGCTTTCGCGGCAGCGAGCCTGTACTACAATTACACAGGCGACCAGAAGTGCTTCGAGATGGAAGGTGGGGATGACCCCCATGGCCTCAGCGGCTGGGGCTGGCAGGTAAAATCCTGACTGCCGGTGACATACATGTGGTTTACTGATAACACTGCAAGACTGAAGTTCGTATGTGTTTGTTTGCTGAAAAAACTTATGTGCAGGCCTGCACAGAGATGGTCATGCCAATGACGGTGTCGAATGAGAGCATGTTTCCGCCATCCGGCTTCAGCTACGAAGAGAAGTCCGAGGGCTGCTTTGCCAGCTATGAGGTTCGCCCGAGGATGAACTGGATCACTACTGAATATGGTGGCCATGTAAGTTTTCTTTCAGATTTTTTAATGTTTACATCTGAACCGTCATAGCAACAATTGTTGGGTGGCATGTGCTCACCTGGTGCTACTGAATTGCACAATCCACTGCAGAAAATTGACAAAGTTCTCAAGAGGTTTGGGAGCAACATCATCTTCTCCAACGGGATGCGAGACCCGTGGAGTCGAGGGGGGTAAGAGTAAAATATTTTACTATCTGAATTATTCAGTTGATAGTTTCAACCATTCAGGTATTTTTTTTACCATAGTAAACAATACTAATATTCTTTCTTTTCAAAATTCTATCAGGGTTCTCAAGAACATATCATCCAGCATCATTGCTCTTGTCACAGAGAAAGGTAAACATGAAGTTGCAGAAAATATGCAAGGTCCAAAGTATTCTGAACTTACTAACGCATGACTACTTGTGGTGGTGCTGTTCAGGGGCCCATCATTTGGACTTCAGATCTGCAACCAAGGATGACCCAGACTGGGTTGTAGAACAAAGGAGACAGGAAGTTGAGATCATACATGGATGGATAGATCAGTATAACAAGGACATTGCACAGATGTAGCAGTAAGAAGGTGCCATTGATTTCACAGTTGAGGAAAATAAATATGTGGCTACTTGCAAAAATATAAGGATTTGCCTTTCTTTTACAAGGCAATGGGTGCAAAAATTAAAATAACATATTAGTGCAACAGCAAATTCAGTAACTTGTCACTCAACAACAGAAATTCTAAAACTTAAGCAGTCATACGCGAATCATGAATGCAAAGCTTCTCTTTGCTCTGAAACTGTTGCGATGAATATTGAACTCGGGGGCATATATGTATTTGTCCCCACAGAAAATTTAATTGCACAGTTTTGACATACGCCCTGTCTATGACGCGTGGGGTCCAAACCCACAATCATAGACAGGGGCAAGGTGTTTTACTTTGCAGGAGATATCCAATGGAAAGAAGCAACATTGCATATCATTGCACCTTTTTCTTCGCAATAAACATAATATTTCTTATGATCCCCAGAAAAGAACACCAATTTAAAAGGAGTGCTGCTATGCATACCATGCTATGCGACCGATTTTCGTAAGACAATGAAGATCGAGCCGTCTTTGCATTGGAGTAAACCGGTAAACTGTAGCATGAGAATTGATTAGTCATCGTACTATGATCGTATCAATAAGTATCGTACGCAAACGTGATGTTTGTAGAAGCCTGCAACCCTGCTTCTAACTAGACTACTACAATTTGCACAATTTCGCGGTTACAATGTGCAAGATCAGCGTCGGAGCTACATGCAGTCCTGGGGTGGCCACGGCCCCCCAGCCCTAGCCTAATTACTGAAGGGAGTTTTTTTGGAGGGTTAAATTAAGGAGAGCTCAGCCATTTGCCCCCCCCCCCCCCCCCCCCCAAAGATGTGTATTTCTTGTTTGCTCCCCCCCCCCCCCACGAGATCTTCTGCTAGCTCCGTCACTGAGCAAGATCAACGGCTGGCGAAAAGATATGCAGAAACATCTCTTGCGAAATTCGTGAAAGGGGTGTTTGGTTAGACATAATTTGTGACTTTTTGGTTTTTGGCTTATAAGCCAAAAAAACCTATTTTTGTGCTTTTTTTCTTTCGCTTTTAGCTTTACCTATTATGTGCTTTTGGCTTAGGTGCTTTTTGGTATAAGCTAAATTCAAAAGCCAAAAGTATGCCTAACCAAACACCCCCGAAAGCATCATCTCTAGTGAATTCCTGCAGTGAGAAGCTTGATTTGGATACATCTGACCAGCTCAACAAATTCACTACGCAAAGCCGGAAAAGTCTAAATCACCATAAAGAAGACATAAGTGACTTGGGAAAGACTTCCTCCCCTTGATCTCCGCCGGCGAGGCCGTGGATTCGCCTCCTCTCCGCCTGCCGCTCCGGCGGCCGGTAGCGGGGAGGAGAATCCTAGTGTCTCGACTCCTGCTAGTAGATAGGTAGGGTTTTAGTCCTCGTAGGGACGGCGTTTGGAAGGATGACTATGCTACTTCTTCGAGTCAATCTTTCGAGCTCCGATCCTTCTCAAGTTCGGCCGTTGGGACTGATTAGACAGAGCTCTGGCGTAGATTCCCAACACCTTGGTGTTGGGGAACGTAGTAATTTCAAAAAATTTCCTACGCACACACAGGATCATGGTGATGCATAGCAACGAGAGGGGAGAGTGTGTCCACGTACCCTCGTAGACCGAAAGCGGAAGCGTTAGCACAACGCGGTTGATCTAGTCGTACGTCTTCACGATCCGACCGATCCAAATACCGAACGCACGGCACCTCCGAGTTCAGCACACGTTCAACTCGATGACGTCCCGCGAGCTCCGATCCAGCAAAGCTTCGCCGGAGAGTTTCGTCAGCACGACGGCGTGATGACGGTGATGATGATGCTACCGACACAAGGCTTCGCCTAAGCACCGCTACGATATTATCGAGGTGGATTATGGTGGAGGGGGCACCGCACACGGCTAAGAGATCAATGATCAATTGTTGTGTCTCCAAGGGGTGCCCCCCTCCCCGTATATAAAGGAGTGGAGGAGGGGGAGGAGGCCGGCCTCCCTAGGCACGCCCCATGAGGAGTCCTACTCCTACCGGGAGTAGGACTCCCCCCTTCCAAGTAGGAGTAGGAGAAGGGAAGGAAGGGAGAGAGGAAGAGAAGGAAAAAGGGGGGCGCCGCCCCCCTCCTTGTCCAATTCGGACTAGAGGGGGAGGGGGCGCGCGGCTGCCCTGGCCGCCCCTCCTCTTCTCCCACTAAGGCCCATGAGGACCAATTAACTCCCCGGGGGGTTCCGGTAACCCCCCGGTACTCCGGTATATGCCCGAAACCTCCCGGAACCCTTCCGGTGTCCAAACATAGTCGTCCAATATATCGATCTTTACGTCTCGACCAGTTCGAGACTCCTCGTCATGTCCGTGATCATATCCGGGACTCCGAACTACCTTCGGTACATCAAAACACAAAAACTCATAATACCGATTGTCACCGAACTTTAAGCGTGCGGACCCTACGGGTTCGAGAACTATGTAGACATGACTGAGACACGTCTCCGGTCAATAACCAATAGCGGAACCTGGATGCTCATATTGGCTCCCACATATTCTACGAAGCTCTTTATCGGTCAAACCGCATAACAACATACGTTGTTCCCTTTGTCATCGGTATGTTACTTGCCCGAGGTTCGATCGTCGGTATCTCAATACCTAGTTCAATCTCGTTACCGGCAAGTCTCTTTACTCGTTCCGTAATACATCATCCCGCAACGAACTCATTAGTTACAATGCTTGCAAGGCTTATAGTGATGTGTATTACCGAGTGGGCCCAGAGATACCTCTCCGACAATCGGAGTGACAAATCCTAATCTCGAAATATGCCAACTCAACAAGTACCTTCGGAGACACCTGTAGAGCACCTTTATAATCACCCAGTTACGTTGTGACGTTTGGTAGCACGCAAAGTGTTCCTCCGGTAAACGGGAGTTGCATAATCTCATAGTCATAGGAACATGTATAAGTCATGAAGAAAGCAATAGCAATATACTAAACGATCAAGTGCTAAGCTAACGGAATGGGTCAAGTCAATCACATCATTCTCCTAATGATGTGATCCCGATAATCAAATGACAACTCATGTCTATGGCTAGGAAACATAACCATCTTTGATCAACGAGCTAGTCAAGTAGAGGCATACTAGTGACACTCTGTTTGTCCATGTTTCCGGTTAATACACTTCTAGCATGAATAATAAACATTTATCATGATATAAGGAAATAAATAATAACTTTATTATTGGCTCTAGGGCATATTTCCTTCAGTCTCCCACTTGCACTAGAGTCAATAATCTAGATTACACAGTAATGATTCTAACACCCATGGAGCCTTGGTGCTGATCATGTTTTGCTCGTGGAAGAGGCTTAGTAAACGGGTCTGCAACATTCAGATCCGTATGTATCTTGCAAATCTCTATGTCTCCCACCTGGACTTGATCCCGGATGGAGTTGAAGCTTCTCTTGATGTGCTTGGTTCTCTTGTGAAATCTGGATTCCTTTGCCAAGGCAATTGCACCAGTATTGTCACAAAAAAATTTCATTGGACCCGATGCACTAGGTATGACACCTAGATTGGATATGAACTCCTTCATCCGGACTCCTTCATTCGCTGCTTCCGAAGCAGCAATGTACTCCACTTCACACATAGATCCCGCCACGATGCTTTGTTTATAACTGCTCCAACTGACAGGTCCACCGTTCAATATAAATACGTATCCGGTTTGCGATTTAGAATCGTCCGGATCAGTGTCAAAGCTTGCATCAACGTAACCATTTATGATGAGCTCTTTGTCACCTCCATAAACGAGAAACATATCCTTAGTCCTTTTCAGGTATTTTAGGATGTTCTTGACCGCTGTCCAGTGATCCACTCCTGTATTACTTTGGTACCTCCCTGCTAAACTAATAGCAAGGCACACATCAGGTGTGGTACACAACATTGCATACATGATAGAGCCTATGGCTGAAGCATAGGGAACATCTTTCATTTTCTCTCTATCTTCTGTAGTGGTCGGGCATTGAGTCTTACTCAACTTCACACATTGTAACACAGGCAAGAACCCTTTCTTTGCCTGATCCATTTTGAACTTCTTCAAAACTTTGTCAAGGTATGTGCTTTGTGAAAGTCCAATTAAGCGTCTTGATCTATCTCTATAGATCTTGATGCCCAATATGTAAGCAGCTTCACCGAGGTCTTTCATTGAAAAACTCTTATTCAAGTATCCTTTTATGCTATCCAGAAATTCTACATCATTTCCAATCTACAATATGTCATCCACATATAATATTAGAAATGCTACAGAGCTCCCACTCACTTTCTTGTAAATACAGGCTTCTCCAAAAGACTGTATAAAACCATATGCTTTGATAACACTATCAAAACGTTTATTCCAACTCCGAGAGGCTTGCACCAGTCCATAAATGGATCGCTAGAGCTTGCACACTTTGTTAGCACCCTTTGGATCGATAAAACCTTCAGGTTGCATCATATAAAACTCTTCTTCCAGAAATCCATTCAGGAATGCAGTCTTTACATCCATTTGCCAAATTTCATAAGCATAAAATGCGGCAATTGCTAACATGATTCGGACGAACTTAAGCATCGCTACGGGTGAGAAGGTCTCATTGTAGTCAACTCCTTGAACTTGTCGAATACCTTTCGCAACAAGTCGAGCTTTGTAGACAGTAACATTACCATCAGCGTCCGTCTTCTTCTTGAAGATCCATTTATTTTTGATGGCTTGCCGATCATCCGGCAAGTCAACCAAAGTCCATACTTTGTTCTCATACATGGATCCCATCTCAGATTTCATGGCCTCAAGCCATTTTGCGGAATCTGGGCTCATCATCGCTTCCTCATAGTTCGTAGGTTCGTCATGGTCTAGTAACATGACCTCCAGAACATGATTACCGTACCACTCTGATGCGGATCTTACTCTGGTTGACCTACGAGGTTCGGTAGTAACTTGATCTGAAGTTTCATGATTATCATCATTAACTTCCTCACTAATTGGTGTAGGTATCACAGGAACCGGTTTCTGTGATGAACTACTTTCCAATAAGGGAGCAGGTACTGTTACCTCATCAAGTTCTACTTTCCTCCCACTCACTTCTTTCGAGAGAAACTCCTTCTCTAGAAAGGATCCAAATTTAGCAATAAAAGTCTTGCCTTCGGATGTGTGATAGAAGGTGTACTCAACAGTCTCCTTTGGGTATCCTATGAAGACACATTTCTCCGATTTGGGTTCGAGCTTATCAGGTTGAAGCTTTTTCACATAAGCATCGCAGCCCCAAACTTTAAGAAACGACAACTTTGGTTTCTTGCCAAACCATAGTTCCTAAGGCGTCGTCTCAACAGATTTAGATGGTGCCCTATTTAACGTGAATGCAACCGTCTCTAAAGCATAACCCCAAAATGATAGCGGTAAATCAGTAAGAGACATCATAGATCGCACCATATCTAGTAAAGTACGATTACGACGTTCAGACACACCATTACGCTGTGGTGTTCCGGGTGGCGTGAGTTGCGAAACTATTCCGCATTGTTTCAAATGAAGACCAAACTCGTAACTCAAATATTCTCCTCCACGATCAGATCGTAGAAACTTTATTTTCTTGTTACGATGATTTTCTACTTCACTCTGAAATTCTTTGAACTTTTCAAATGTCTCAGACTTATGTTTCATTAAGTAGATATACCCATATCTGCTCAAATCATCTGTGAAGGTGAGAAAATAACGATACCCGCCGCGAGCCTCAACATTCATTGGACCACATACATCAGTATGTATGATTTCCAACAAATCTGTTGCTCGCTCCATAGTTTTGGAGAACGGCGTTTTAGCCATCTTGCCCATGAGGCATGGTTCGTAAGTACCAAGTGATTCATAATCAAGTGATTCCAAAAGTCCATCGGAATGGAGTTTCTTCATGCGCTTTACACCAATATGACCTAAATGGGAGTGCCACAAATAAGTTGCACTATCATTGTCAACTCTGCATCTTTTGGCTTCAATATTATGAATATGTGTATCACTACTATCAAGATTTAATATAAATAGACCACTCCTCAAGGGTGCATGACCATATAAGATATTACTCATATAAATAGAACAACCATTATTCTCTGATTTAAATGAATAACCGTCTCGCATCAAACAAGATCCAGATATAATGTTCATGCTCAACGCTGGCACCAAATAACAATTATTTAGGTCTAACATAATCCTGAATTAGGTAGATGTAGAGGTAGCATGCCAACCACGATCACATCGACTTTGGAACCATTTCCCACGCGCATCGTCACCTTGTCCTTAGCCAATCTTCGCTTAATCCGTAGCCCCTGTTTCGAGTTGCAAATATTAGCAACAGAACCAGTATCAAATACCCAGGTGCTACTGCAAGCATTAGTAAGGTACACATCAATAACATGTATATCACATATACCTTTGTTCACCTTGCCATCCTTCTTATCCGCCAAATACTTGGGGCAGTTCCGCTTCCAGTGACCAGTTTGCTTGCAGTAGAAGCACTCAGTCTCAGGCTTAGGTCCAGACTTGGGTTTCTTATCCTGAACAGCAACTTGTTTGTCGTTCTTCTTGAAGTTCCCCTTCTTCTTCCCTTTGCCCTTTTTCTTGAAACTGGTGGTCTTGTTGACCATCAACACTTGATGCTCCTTCTTGATTTCTACCTCTGCAACCTTTAGCATCGCGAAGAGCTCGTGAATCATCTTATCCATCCCTTGCATGTTATAGTTCATCACGAAGCTCTTGTAGCTTGGTGGCAGTTATTGAAGAATTCTGTCAATAACACTATCATCCGGAAGATTAACTCCCAGTTGAATTAAGTGATTGTTATACCCAGACATTCTGAGTATATGCTCACTGACAGAACTATTCTCCTCCATCTTGTAGCTGTAGAACTTATTGGAGACTTCATATCTCTCAATCCGGGCATTTGCTTGAAATATTAACTTCAACTCCTGGAACATCTCATATGCTCCATGACGTTCAAAACGTCGTTGAAGTCCCGGTTCTAAGCCGTAAAGCATGGCACACTGAACTACTGAGTAGTCATCAGATTTGCTCTGCCAGACGTTCATAACATCTGGTGTTGCTCCTGCAGCAGGTTTGGCACCTAGCGGTGCTTCCAGGACATAATTCTTCTGTGCAGCAATGAGGATAATCCTCAAGTTACGGACCCAGTCAATGTAATTGCTACCATCATCTTTCAACTTTGCTTTCTCAAGGAACGCATTAAAATTCAACGGAACAACAGCACGGGCCATCTATCTACAACAACATAGACATGCAAAATACTATTAGGTACTAAGTTCATGATAAATGAAAGTTCAGTTAATCAAATTATTAAAGAACTCCCACTTAGATAGACATCCCTCTAATCATCTAAGTGATCACGTGATCCATATCAACTAAACCATGTCCGATCATCACGTGAGATGGAGTAGTTTTCAATGGTGAACATCACTATGTTGATCATATCTACTATATGATTCACGCTCGACCTTTCGGTCTCAGTGTTCCGAGGCCATATCTGCATATGCTAGGCTCGTCAAGTTTAACCTGAGTATTCCGCGTGTGCAAAACTGTCTTGCACCCGTTGTATTTGAACATAGAGCTTATCACACCTGATCGTCACATGGTGTCTCGGCACGAAGAACTTTCGCAACGGTGCATACTCAGGGAGAACACTTATACCTTGAAATTCAGTGAGAGATCATCTTATAATGCTACCATCGATCTAAGCAAAATAAGATGCATAAAAGATAAACATCACATGCAATCAATATAAGTGATATGATATGGCCATCATCATCTTGTGATTGTGATCTCCATCTCCGAAGCACTGTCATGATCACCATCGTCACCGGCGCGGAACCTTGATCTCCATCGTAGTATCGTTGTCGTCTCGCCAACTATTGCTTCTACGACTATCGCTACCGCTTAGTGATAAAGTAAAGCATTACAGGGCGATTGCATTGCATACAATAAAGCGACAACCATATGGCTCCTGCCAGTTGCCGATAACTTGGTTACAAAACATGATCATCTCATACAATAGAAAATATAGCATCATGTCTTGACCATATCACATCACAACATGCCCTGCAAAAACAAGTTAGACGTCCTCTACTTTGTTGTCGCAAGTTTTACGTGGCTGCTACGGGCTGAGCAAGAACCGTTCTTACCTACGCATCAAAACCACAACGATAGTTCATCAAGTTAGTGCTGTTTTAACCTTCTCAAGGACCGGGCATAGCCACACTCGGTTCAACTAAAGTTGGAGAAACTGACACCCGCCAGCCACCTGTGTGCAAAGCCAGTCGGTAGAACCAGTCTCTCGTAAGCGTACGCGTAATGTCGGTCCGGGCCGCTTCATCCAACAATACCGCCGAACCAAAGAGTATGACATGCTGGTAAGCAGTATGACTTGTATGGCCCACAACTCACTTGTGTTCTACTCGTGCATATAACATCTACGCATAAAACCTGGCTGGATGCCACTGTTGGGGAACGTAGTAATTTCAAAAAATTTCCTACGCACACACAGGATCATGGTGATGCATAGCAACGAGAGGGGAGAGTGTGTCCACGTACCCTCGTAGACCGAAAGCGGAAGCGTTAGCACAACGCGGTTGATGTAGTCATAAGTCTTCACGATCCGACCGATCCTAGTACCGAACGCACGGCACCTCCGAGTTCAGCACACGTTCAGCTCGATGACGTCCCGCGAGCTCCGATCCAGCAAAGCTTCACCGGAGAGTTTCGTCAGCACGACGGCGTGATGACGGTCATGATGATACTACCGACGCAGGGCTTCACCTAAGCACCACTACGATATTATCGAGGTGGATTATGGTGGAGGGGGGCACCGCGCACGGCTAAGAAATCAATGATCAATTGTTGTGTCTCCAAGGGGTGCCCCCTCCCCGTATATAAAGGAGTGGAGGAGGGGGAGGAGGCCGGCCTCCCTAGGCGTGCCCCATGAGGAGTCCTACTCCTACCGGGAGTAGGACTCCCCCCTTCCAAGTAGGAGTAGGAGAAGGGAAGGAAGGGAGATAGGAAGAGAAGGAAAAGGGGGGGGGCGCTAATAGAGTACCGGAACAAAGCATTAACACATAGTGAATACATGAACTCCTCAAACTACGGTCATCACCGGGAGTGGTCCCGATTATTGTCACTTTGGGGTTGCCGGATCATAACACATAGTAGGTGACTATAGACTTGCGAGATAGGATCAAGAACTCACATATATTCATGAAAACATAATAGGTTCAGATCTGAAATCATGGCACTCGGGCCCTAGTGACAAGCATTAAGCATAGCAAAGTCATAGCAACATCAATCTCAGAACATAGTGGATACTAGGGATCAAACCCTAACAAAACTAACTCGATTACATGATAGATCTCATCCAACCCATCACCGTTCAGCAAGCCTACGATGGAATTACTCACGCACGACGGTGAGCATCATGAAATTGGTGATGGAGGATGGTTGATGATGACGATGGCGACGAATTCCCCTCTCCGGAGCCCCGAACGGACTCCAAATCAGCCCTCCCGAGAGGTTTTAGGGCTTGGCGGCGGCTCCGTATCGTAAAACGCGATGAATCCTTCTCTCTGATTTTTTTTCTCCCCGAAAGTGAATATATGGAGTTGGAGTTGAGGTCGATGGAGCGTCAGGGGGCCCACGAGGCAGGGGGCGCGCCCTGGGGGGGGGGGGGGCAGGCGCGCCCCCCACCCTCATGGACAGGGTGTGGGCCCCCTGATGTGGATTTTTCTTCCAGTATTTTTCTTATTTTCCAAATAGATGTTCCGTGGAGTTTCAGGTCATTCCGAGAACTTTTGTTTCTGCACATAAATAACACCATGGAAGGTCTGCTGAAAAGCGTTAGTCCGGGTTAGTTCTATTCAAATCATGCAAGTTAGAGTCCAAAACAAGGGCAAAAGTGTTTGGAAAAGTAGATACGACGGAGACGTATCAACTCCCCCAAGCTTAAACGTTTGCTTGTCCTCAAGCAATTCAGTTGATAAACTGAAAGTGATAAAGAAAAACTTTTACAAACTCTGTTTGCTCTTGTTGTTGTAAATATGTAAAGCCAGCATTCAAGTTTTCAGCAAAGATTATGACTAACCACATTCACAATAACTCTTAGGTCTCATGTTTACTCATATCAATGGCATAATCAACTAGCGAGCAATAATAATAAATCTCGGATGACAACACTTTCTCAAAACAATCATGATATGATATAATAAGATGGTATCTCGCTAGCCCTTTCTGAGACCGCAAAACATAAATGCAGAGCACCTTTAAAGATCAAGGACTGACTAGACATTGTAATTCATGGTAAAAGAGATCCAGTCATAGTCATACCCAATATAAATTAATAGTAATGGATGCAAATGACAGCAGTGCTCTCCAGCTAGTGCTTTTTAATAAGAGGGTGATGACTCAACATAAAAGTAAATAGATAGGCCCTTCGCAGAGGGAAGCAGGGATTTGTAGAGGTGCCAGAGCTCGGTTTTGAAATAGAGATAAATAATATTTTGAGCGGCATACTTTCATTGTCAACATAACAACCAAGAGATGGCGATATCTTCCATGCTACACACATTATAGGCGGTTCCCAAACAGAATGGTAAAGTTTATACTCCCCCTCCACCAACAAGCATCAATCCATGGCTTGCTCGAAACAACGAGTGCCTCCAACTAGCAACAGTCCCAGGGGGAGTTTTGTTTGCAATTATTTTGATTTAGTTTGCATAAAGCATGGGACTGGGCATCCCGGTGACCAGCCATTTTCTCGTGAGTGAGGAGCGGAGTCCACTCCTCTTGAGAATAACCCGCCTAGCATGGAAGATACGGACAGCCCTAGTTGATACATGAGCTATTCGAGCATACAAAACAGAATTTCATTTGAAGGTTTAGAGTTTGGCACATACAAATTTACTTGGAACGGCAGGTAGATACCGCATATAGGAAGGTATAGTGGACTCATATGGAATAACTTTGGGGTTTAAGGGATTGGATGCACAAGCAGTATTCCCGCTTAGTACAAGTGAAGGCTAGCAAAAGACTGGGAAGCGACCAACTAGAGAGCGACAACAGTCATGAACATGCATTAAAATTAATAAACATTGAGTACGAGCATGAGTAGGATATAATCCACCATGAACATAAATATCGTGAAGGCTATGTTGATTTGTTTCAACTACATGTGTGAACATGTGCCAAGTCGAGTCACTTAAATCATTCAAAGGAGGATACCACCCCACTATACCACATCACAACCATTTTAATAGCATGTTGGCACGCAAGGTAAACCATTATAACTCATAGCTAATCAAGCATGGCATAAGCAACTATGATCTCTAATTGTCATTGCAAACATGTTTATTCATAATAGGCTGAATCAGGAACGATGAACTCATCATATTTACAAAAACAAGAGAGGTCGAGTTCATACCAGCTTCTCTCATCTCAGTCAGTCCATCATATATCGTCATAATTGCCTTTCACTTGCACGACCGAACGATGTGAATAATAATAAGAGTGCACGTGCATTGGACTAAGCTGGAATCTGCGAGCATTCAATAAACAGGAGAAGACAAGGCAATATGGGCTCTTGGTTAAATCAACAATAATGCATATAAGAGCCACTTCAACAATTTAATTATGGTCTTCTCCTATCGACCCCCAAAGAAAAGAAAAGAAATAAAACTATTTACACGGGAAAGCTCCCAACAAGCAAAAGAAGAACGGGAAATCTTTTTGGGTTTTCTTTTTAATTATTACTACTATAGCAAGAAAAGTAAACTAACTAAAAGCTACACTAATTTTTTTGTTTTTCTTAAGGTTTATCAAACACACAAGAAGAAAGCAAGAAAAAAGAAAATAAACTAGCATGGATATTACAGTGAAAAAGTATGAGCACCGACATCTAGCAATGAGTGTGTGGAACATAAATGTAATGTCGGTGAGAATACGTACTCCCCCAAGCTTAGGCTTTTGGCCTAAGTTGGTTTATTGCCACGGATGGCCTGGCGGATATCCATAGTTGTAGCCGGGGTCGTACTGAGATGCAGTGGCTATCGCCTCCTGAGCTGCAGCGTGGCGGCGAGCTGCCTCCGCCCTCCTCTCGTACTCATCTGCCTCCTCTCTGGTAATAACATATCTTCCTTTTGCCTGATAATCAAAGAAGGCAGGAGCAGGGAGAGTAATACGGACAGCACGACGTCTGTCAAAGATTAAGCGATACCGGAGAGGTGATTCATTCCTCTCGACAAACTGGTGGTGAACCATAGCATTAAAGTCTAAATAAGTAGGAGGCAACTCAATATCATCCTCACGTATGTCCACACCAAGAAAATCAGCTAAGCGGGTTGCATAAATTCCTCCAAAGAAATCTCCATTAAATCTATTATGATGCAACCTACGTGCAACAATGGCTCCCAAATTATAAGATTTGTCTCCTAACACAGCACTCCTAAGAATACTGAGGTCAGGGACACACATGTGACATGCTTCATCCTTACCATTTATGCACCTACCTATGAAGAGAGCAAAATAATGTATAGCAGGAAAATGAATGCTCCCTATGGTAGCTTGTGCTATATCTCTAGATTCCCCCACAGTTATACTAGCAAGAAAATTTCTAAATTCAGATTTGCGAGGTTCACTAGCACTACCCCATTGTGGAAGTTTGCAAGCAGTGGTAAAATCCTCTAAGTCCATCGTATAAGATTTTTCATAAAGATCAAACAGGACAGTTGGAGAATTACGTGAAGATGAAAATTCAAACCTCCTCACAAATGAACTAGTGAGATAGTGGTATTGGCGGCACTTCTCTGCCTCGAAGCTCACAAGATCAGCGTTACGCAAATATGCGTTAAATTCTTCCTTGATTCCCGCTCGATCCATAAAGTTTTCTGAAGGCCATTCACAAGGCCGCACTGGAGCGTCCCTTGGTGGCTCATCGTCAGCATCACGCATTGCAAGCCTGGGTCCTTGCTTCCTTGAAGAACCACCTTGGAACATTTTCCTAAGCATATTTCTTCCTCTGAAAAATTTCTGAAATTTTTAGTAACTTCAAATAAAAGTGAACCAAGCTCAACAAAATTGATAGCAACTACTCCTACAAGTGCCTAGAGCCTATATCAAGCATTAGAACTACTTGGAACCATATAAATTTGACATGCAAGCTCAAGAACATGGTCACCTAGGCAGCACAAATTTGCAATGAATAAAGCACTAGAACAAAAACTAATTGGACCAATGGAGGAGTCACATACCAAGGAACAATCTCCCCAAGCAGTTTTGTGAGAGGTGCTTTGAGCAAGGAGATCAAAGATCGCAGCAAAATGAGCTAGAACTCGTGCTTGAGCTGGATGGTGATTTTTTGGGAGGAAGAAGAAGTGTGTGGGTGCAGGAATAAGTGGAGGGGAGCCACCATGGGCCCACGAGGCAGGGGGGCGCGCCCTCCACCCTCGTGGCCAGGTGCTTGCCCCTCCTGCTGTGTTCTCAATGCCAGATATTCTCAAATATTCTAGAAAAAACATATTTCATTTTCAGGGCATTTGGAGAACTTTTATTTTCGGGGTATTTTTATATTGCATGGATAAATCAGAAAACAGACAGAAAAATACTATTTTACTTTATTTCAACTAAATAACAGAAAGTAGAAAGAGGGTACAGAAGGTTGTGCCTTCTAGTTTCATCCATCTCATGCTCATCAAAAGGAATCCCCTAACAAGGTTGATCAGGTCTTGTTAACAAACTCATTCCGACTAACATGGAACCAGAGAAATTTCGAATAACACTATGTTACCTCAACGGGGATATGCACATCCCCAATAATAAGAATATCATATTTCTTCTTGACAGTAGGAAGAGGAAATTCAAAACCTCCAAAATAATCGATGGAATTTTTCCAATAGAATTGATACTGTGGACTTGAGGTTGTTTCCTCGGAAAGTGTACCGTATGCTCATTACCATTAACATGAAAAGTGACATTGCCTTTGTTGCAATCAATAACAGCCCCTACAGTATTCAAAAAGGTCTTCCAAGAATAATAGACATACTATCGTCCTCGGGAATATCAAGAATAACAAAGTCCGTTAAAATAGTAACGTTTGCAACCACAACAGGCACATCCTCACAAATACCGACAGGTATAGCAGTTGATTTATCAGCCATTTGCAAAGATATTTCAGTAGGTGTCAACTTATTCAAATCAAGTCTACGATATAAAGAGAGAGGCATAACACTAACACCGGCTCCAAGATCACATAAAGCAGTTTTAACATAGTTTCTTTTAATGGAGCATGGTATAGTAGGTACTCCTGGATCTCCAAGTTTCTTAGGTATTCCACCCTTAAAAGTATAATTAGCAAGCATGGTGGAAATTTCAGCTTACGGTATCTTTCTTTTATTAGTAACAATTTCTTTCATGTACTTAGCATAAGGATTCATTTTGAGCATATCAGTTAATCGCATACGCAAAAAGATAGGTCTAATCATTTCAGCAAAGCGCTCAAAATCCTCATCATCCTTTTTCTTGGATGGTTTGGGAGGAAAAGGCATGGGTTTCTGAACCCATGGTTGTCTTTCTTTACCATGTTTCCTAGCAACAAAGTCTCTCTTATCATAACGTTGATTCTTTGATTGTGGGTTATCAAGATCAACCGCAGGTTGAATCTCTACATCATTCTCATTACTAGGCTGAGCATCATCATGAACATCTTCATTAATATTTTCACTTGGTTCATGCTCATTACCAGATTGTGTTTCAGCATCAGAAATAGAAATATCATTTGGATTCTCAGGTGGTTCAGCAATAGGTTCACTAGAAGCATGCAAAGTCCTATTATTTTTCTTTTTCTTCTTTTTAGAAGGACTAGGTGCATCAATATTATTTCTCTGAGAATCTTGCTCAATTCTCTTAGGATGGCCGTCAGGATACGAAGGTTCCTGAGTCATTTTACCAGTTCTAGTAGCCACTCTAACATCATAATCATTATTCTTACTATTCAATTCATTGAGCAAATCATTTTGAGCTTTAAGTACTTGTTCTACTTGAGTGGTAACCATAGAAGCATGTTTACTAATGAGTTTAAGTTCACCTTTAACTCTAGACATATAATCACCCAAGTGTTCAAGCGTATCGGAATTGTATTTCAATTGTCTACCAAAATAAGCATTAAAGTTTTCTTGTTTGATAATAAAATTATCAAACTCTTCTAAGCATTGCCTAGCAGACTTATAGTGAGGAATATCACCTTCATCAAATCTATGAAGAGAATTTACCTTTACTACCTGTGTCGGGTTATCAAGACCATGAGTTTCTTCAATAGGTGATGGATTGAGATCATATGTTTCTTCAACAGGCGGTAAATTAAGACCATGTATTTCTTCAATAGGAGGTAAATTCTTAACATCTTCAGCTTTAATACCTTTTTCTTTCATAGATTTCTTTGCCTCTTGCATATCTTCAGGACTGAGAAATAGAACACCCCTCTTCTTCGGAGTTGGTTTAGGAATAGGCTCAGGATGGCTCAGGAAGTGTCCAATTATTTTCATTTGTCAACATATTATTCAATAGAATTTCAGCTTCATCCGGTGTTCTTTCCCTGAAAACAGAACCAGCACAACTATCCAGGTAATCTCTGGAAGCATCGGTTAGTCCATTATAAAAGATATCAAGTATTTCATTTTTCTTAAGAGGATGATCAGGCAAAGCATTAAGTAATCGGAGAAGCCTCCCCCAAGCTTGTGGGAGACTCTCTTCTTCAATTTGCACAAAATTATATATTTCCCTTAAAGCAGCTTGTTTCTTATGAGCGGGGAAATATTTAGCAGAGAAGTAATAAATCATATCTTGGGGACTACGCACACAACCAGGATCAAGAGAATTAAACCATATCTTAGCATCACCCTTTAATGAGAACGGAAATATTTTAAGGATATATAGGTAGCGAGATTTCTCATCATTAGTGAACAGGGTGGCTATATCATTTAATAGTAAGATGTGCCACAACAGTTTCAGATTCATAGCCATGAAAAGGATCAGATTCAACCAAAGTAATTATATCAGGATCAACAGAGAATTCATAATCCTTATCAGTAACACAGATAGGTGAAGTAGCCAAAGCAGGGCCAGGTTTCATTCTAGCATTAAGAGATTGCTGCTTCCATTTAGCTAATAATCTCTTGAGCTCGTATCTATCTTTGCAAGCTAAAATAGCTAAAGCAGCTTCTTTTTCAAAAACATAACCCTCAGGAACAACAGGCGATTCATATTTATTAGGGGGAGAGTCCTCATCATCACTTTCATTAATATTATCAGTTTCAATAATTTTGTTCTCTCTAACCCTAGCAAGTTGTTCATCAAGAAATTCAACAAGTGGCACAGTAGTATCAAGCATAGTAGTAGTTTCATCATAAGTATCATGCATAGCAGAAGTGGCATCATCAATAACATGCGACATATCAGAACGAATAGCAGAAGCAGGTTTAGGTGTCGCAAGCTTACTCAAAATAGAAGGTGAATCAAGTGCAGAGCTAGATGGCAGTTCCTTACCTCCCCTTGTAGTTGAGGGATAAATTGTTGTCTTAGCGTCTTTCAAGTTCTTCATAGTGACCAGCAGATATAAATCCCAAGTGACTCAAAGAATAGAGCTATGCTCCCCGGCAACGGCGCCAGAAAATAGTCTTGATAACCCACAAGTATAGGGGATCGCAACAATTTTCGAGGGTAGAGTATTCAACCCAAATTTATTGATTCGACACAAGGGGAGCCAAAGAATATTCTCAAGTATTAGCAGCTGAGTTGTCAATTCAACCACACCTGGATAACTTAGTATCTGCAGCAAAGTATTTAGTAGCAAAGTAGTATGATAGTAGTGGTAACGGTAACAAGGTAACAGTAGCAAAAGTAATATTTTTGGTGTTTTGTAGTGATTGTAACAGTAGCAACGGAAAAGTAAATAAGCGAAGAACAATATGTGAAAAGCTCGTAGGCATTGGATCGGTGATGGAGAATTATGCCGGATGCGGTTCATCATGTAACAGTCATAACATAGGGTGACACAGAACTAGCTCCAATTCATCAATGTAATGTAGGCATGTATTCCGAATATAGTCATACGTGCTTATGGAAAAGAACTTGCATGACATCTTTTGTCCTACCCTCCCGTGGCAGCGGGGTCCTAATGGAAACTAAGGGATATTAAGGCCTCCTTTTAATAGAGTACCGGAACAAAGCATTAACACATAGTGAATACATGAACTCCTCAAACTACGGTCATCACCGGGAGTGGTCCCGATTATTGTCACTTCGGGGTTGCCGGATCATAACACATAGTAGGTGACTATAGACTTGCAAGATAGGATCAAGAACTCACATATATTCATGAAAACATAATAGGTTCAGATCTGAAATCATGGCACTCGGGCCCTAGTGACAAGCATTAAGCATAGCAAAGTCATAGCAACATCAATCTCAGAACATAGTGGATACTAGGGATCAAACCCTAACAAAACTAACTCGATTACATGATAGATCTCATCCAACCCATCACCGTCCAGCAAGCCTACGATGGAATTACTCACGCACAGCGGTGAGCATCATGAAATTGGTGATGGAGGATGGTTGATGATGATGATGGCGACGGATTCCCCTCTCCGGAGCCCCGAACGGACTCCAGATCAGCCCTCCCGAGAGGTTTTAGGGCTTGGCGGTGGCTCCGTATCGTAAAACGCGATGAATCCTTCTCTCTGATTTTTTTCTCCCCGAAAGTGAATATATGGAGTTGGAGTTGAGGTCGGTGGAGCGTTAGGGGGCCCACGAGGCAGGGGGCGCGCCCTGGGGGGCAGGCGCGCCCCCACCCTCGTGGACAGGGTGTGGCCTCCCTGACATGGATTTTTCTTCCAGTATTTTTCTTATTTTCCAAATAGATGTTCCATGGAGTTTCAGGTCATTCCGAGAACTTTTGTTTCTGCACATAAATAACACCATGGAAAGTCTGTTGAAAACAGCGTCAGTCCGGGTTAGTTCCATTCAAATCATGCAAGTTAGAGTCCAAAACAAGGGCAAAAGTGTTTGGAAAAGTAGATACGACGGAGACGTATCAACTCCCCCAAGCTTAAACCTTTGCTTGTCCTCAAGCAATTTAGTTGATAAACTGAAAGTGATAAAGAAAAACTTTTACAAACTCTGTTTGCTCTTGTTGCTGTAAATATGTAAAGCCAGCATTCAAGTTTTCAGCAAAGATTATGACTAACCACATTCACAATAACTCTTAGGTCTCATGTTTACTCATATCAATGGCATAATCAACTAGCGAGCAATAAAAATAAATCGACAAGGTTACGTGCATGAAGACTTCCCAACTGTCATCGACAAGGTTAGGTGATACGTCCATTTTGCATCATGCTTTTCTATCGATATTTATTGCATTATGGGCTGTTAGTACACATTATGTCATAATACTTATGCCTATTCTCTCTTATTTTACAAGGTTTACATAAGGAGGGAGAATGCCGGCAGCTGGAATTCTGGGCTGGAAAAGGAGCAAATATTAGAGACCTATTCTGCACAACTCCAAAAGTCCTGAAACTCCACGAAAGTTTTTTTGGAAATAATAAAAAATATTGAGCAGAAGAAATACGTCAGGGGGCCTCCACCTGGCCACGAGGGTGGGGGGGGGGGGGCGCCCTACTCCCTGGGCGCGCCCCCTGCCTCGTGGGCCCCCTGTTGGCCCTCCGGTGCCCATCTTCTGCTATATGAAGTCTTTCATCTGAAGAAAAATCATAAGAAAGCTTTCGGGATGAGACTCCGCCGCCACGAGGCGAAACCTTGGTGGAACCAATCTAGGGCTCCGACAGAGCTGTTCTGCTGGGGACACTTCCCTCCGGGAGGGGGAAATCATCGCCATCATCATCACCAACGCTCCTCTCATCGGGAGAGGGCAATCTCCATCAACATCTTCACCATCACCATCTCCTCTCAAACCCAAGTTCATCTCTTGTATCCAATTCTTGTCTCTGAGTCTGGGATTGGTACCTGTAGGTTGCTAGTAGTGTTGATTACTCCTTGTAGTTGATGCTAGTTGGTTTATTTGGTGGAAGATCATATGTTCAGATCCTTTATGCATATTAATACCCCTCTGATTATGAACATGAATATCCTTTGTGAGTAGTTACGTTGGTTCCTGAGGACATGGGAGAAGTCTTGCTATTAGTAGTCATGTGAATTTGGTATTCGTTCGATATTTTGATGAGATGTATGTTGTCTATCCTCTAGTGGTGTTATGTGAACGTCGACTACATAACACTTCACCATCATTTGGGCCTAGAGGAAGGCATTGGGAAGTAATAAGTAGATGATGGGTTGCTAGAGTGACAGAAGCTTAAACCCTAGTTTATGCGTTGCTTCGTAAGGGGCTGATTTGGATCCATATGTTTCATGCTATGGTTAGGTTTACCTTAATACTTTTGTTGTAGTTGCGGATGCTTGCAATAGAGGTTAATCATAAGTGGGATGCTTGTCCAAGTAAGGACAGCACCCAAGCACCGGTCCACCCACATATCAAATTATCAAAGTACCGAACGCGAATCATATGAACGTGATGAAAACTAGCTTGACGATAATTCCCATGTGTCCTCGGGAGCGCTTTTCTCTATATAAGAGTTTGTCCAGGCTTGTCCTTTGCTACAAAAAGGATTGGGCCACCTTGCTGCACTTTATTTACTTTTGTTACTTGTTGCTCGTTACAAATTATCCTATCACAAAACTATCTGTTACCTATAATTTCAGTGCTTGCAGAGAATACCTTGCTGAAAACCGCTTATCATTTCCTTCTGCTCCTCGTTGGGTTCGACACTCTTACTTATCGAAAGGACTACGATAGATCCCCTATACTTGTGGGTCATCAAGACTCTTTTCTGGCGCCGTTGCCGGGGAGTGAAGCGCCTTTGGTAGGTGGAATTTGGTAAGGAAAAATTTATATAGTGTGCTGAAATTTACTGTCACTTGTTACTATGGAAAGTAATCCTCTGAGGGGCTTGTTCGGGGTATCTTCACCCCGACCAGTAGAGCAAAGAGTTGCTCCTCAACCTACTGAACCTACTGAAAATGAAAATGTCCACTTTGAAATTCCTTCGGGTATGTTAGAAAAACTGCTAGCTAATCCTTTTGCAGGAGATGGAACAAAGCATCCTGATGAGCACCTAATATATGTGGATGAAGTTTGTGGATTATTTAAGCTTGCAGGTATACCCGGTGATGTTATTAAGAAGAAGGTCTTCCCTTTATCTTTGAAGGGAGATGCATTGACATGGTATAGGCTATGTGATGATACGGGATCATGGAACTACAAACGATTGAAATTGGAATTTCATCAGAAATTTTATCCTATGCATCTTGTTCATCGTGATCGCAATTATATATATAATTTTTGGCCTCGCGAAGGAGAAAGCATCGCTCAAGCTTGGGGGAGGCTTAAATCAATGTTATATTCATGCCCCAATCATGAGCTCCCAAGAGAAATAATTATTCAAAGTTTTTATGCTCGGCTTTCTGATAACAATCGCACCATGCTCGATACTTCTTGTGCTGGCTCTTTTATGATGAAGACTATTGAATTCAAATGGGATTTATTGGATAGAATTAAACGCAACTCTGAAGATTGGGATCTCGACGAAGGTAAGGAGTCAGGTATGACACCTAAGTTTGATTGTGTTAAATCTTTTATGGATACCGATGTTTTCCGTAAATTTAGCACTAAATATGGACTTGACTCTGAGATAGTAGCTTCTTTCTGTGAATCTTTTGCTGCTCATATTGATCTCCCTAAGGAGAAGTGGTTTAAATATCATCCTCCCATAGAAGTAAAAGTAGCTGCACCTATTAAAGTTGAAGAAAAGACTATCACTTATAATGATCCTATTGTTCCTACTTCTTATGTTGAGAAACCACCTTTCCCTGTTAGGATAAAGGATCATGCTAAAGCTTCAACTGTGGTTCGTAAAAGCAATATTAGAACTTATACACCTCCTGAGCAAATTAAATTTGAACCTAATATTGCTATTGTTAAAGATCTCTTGTCTGATAATATTGATGGGCATGTTATTCATTTCCGTGATGAAACTGCTAGAATTGCCAAACCTTGTGCTAAAGATAAACATAGACCTGTGGTAGGCATGCCTGTTATTTCTGTTAAAATAGGAGATCATTGTTATCATGGCTTGTGTGATATGGGTGCTAGTGCTAGTGCAATACCTATTGACTTATACAAAGAAATTATGCACGATATTGCACCTGCTGAGATAGAAGATATTGATGTCACAATTAAACTTGCCAATAGAGATACTATTTCACCAATGGGAATTGTTAGAGATGTTGAAGTCTTGTGTGGGAAAACTAAATATCCTGCTGATTTTCTTGTTCTTGGCTCCCCACAAGATAGCTTTTGTCCCATTATATTTGGTAGACCCTTCTTGAACACTGTTAATGCTAGGATAGACTGCGAAAAGGATGTCGTTACTATTGGTTTAGGTGATATGTCTCATGAGTTTAATTTCTCTAAATTTCGTAGACAACACCGTGAAGAGGAATTGCCTAGTAAGGATGAAATTATTGGTCTTGCTTCTATTGCCGTACCACCTAGTGATCCTTTAGAACAATATTTGCTAGACCATGAAAATGATATGTTTATGAATGAAAGAAGGGAAATAGATGAAGTATTCTTTAAACAGGAACCTATCCTGAAACACAATTTGCCTGTTGAAATCCTAGGGGATCCTCCTCCACCCAAGGGTGATCCCGTGTTTGAGCTTAAACCGTTACCTGATACTCTTAAATATGCTTATCTTGATGAGAAAAAGATATATCCTGTTATTATTAGTGCTAACCTTTCAGAGCATGAAGAAGAGAGATTATTGAAAACTCTGAAGAAGCACCGTGCTGCTATTGGATATACTCTTGATGATCTTAAGGGCATTAGTCCCACTCTATGTCAACATAAAATAAATTTGGAGAAGATGCCAAACCAGTTCGTGATCATCAACGACGGCTGAATCCTAAGATGAAAGAAGTGGTAAGAAAGGAAATACTAAAGCTCCTTGAGGCAGGTATAATTTATCCCGTTGCTGATAGTCAGTGGGTAAGTCCTGTCCATTGTGTCCCTAAGAAGGGAGGTATTACCGTCGTTCCTAATGATAAAGATGAGTTGATCCCGCAAAGAATTATTACAGGTTATAGGATGGTAATTGATTTCCGCAAATTAAATAAGGCTACTAAAAAGGATCATTACCCCTTACCTTTTATCGATCAAATGCTAGAAAGATTATCCAAACATACACATTTTTGCTTTCTAGATGGTTATTCTGGTTTCTCTCAAATACCTGTGTCAGCCGATGATCAATCAAAGACTACTTTTACTTGCCCTTTTGGTACTTTTGCTTATAGACATATGCCTTTTGGTTTATGTAATGCACCTGCTACCTTTCAAAGATGCATGATGGCTATATTCTCTGACTTTTGTGAAAAGATTTGTGAGGTTTTCATGGACGATTTCTCCGTCTATGGATCCTCTTTTGATGATTGCTTGAGCAACCTTGATCGAGTTTTGCAGAGATGTGAAGAAACTAATCTTGTCTTGAATTGGGAAAAGTGCCACTTTATGGTTAATGAAGGTATTGTCTTGGGGCATAAAGTTTCTGAAAGAGGTATTGAAGTTGATAAAGCCAAGGTTGATGCTATTGAAAAGATGCCATGTCCCAAGGACATCAAAGGTATAAGAAGTTTCCTTGGTCACGCCGGTTTTTATAGGAGGTTCATTAAGGACTTCTCAAAAATTTCTCGGCCTCTGACTAATTTATTACAAAAAGATATACCATTTGTCTTTGATGATGATTGTGTAGAAGCATTTGAAATACTTAAGAAAGCATTGATCTCTGCACCTATTGTTCAGCCACCTGATTGGAATTTACCCTTTGAAATTATGTGTGATGCTAGTGATTATGCTGTAGGTGCTGTTCTAGGGCAAAGAGTTGATAAGAAATTAAATGTTATTCAATATGCTAGTAAAACTCTAGACAATGCTCAGAGAAATTATGCTACTACTGAAAAAGAATTCTTAGCAGTTGTATTTGCTTGTGATAAGTTCAGACCTTATATTGTTGATTCTAAAGTAACTATTCACACTGATCATGCTGCTATTAAATATCTTATGGAAAAGAAAGATGCTAAACCTAGACTTATTAGATGGGTTCTCTTGCTACAAGAATTTGATTTGCATATTATTGATAGAAAGGGAGCTGAGAACCCCGTTGCAGACAACTTGTCTAGGTTAGAAAATGTTCTTGATGACCCACTACCTATTGATGATAGCTTTCCTGATGAGCAATTAAATGTCATAAATACTTCTCGTACTGCTCCATGGTATGCTGATTATGCTAATTACATTGTTGCTAAATTTATACCACCTAGTTTCACATACCAGCAAAAGAAAAAGTTTTTCTATGATTTGAGACATTACTTTTGGGATGACCCACATCTTTATAAAGAAGGAGTAGATGGTGTTATTAGACGTTGTGTACCTGAGCATGAACAGGAACAGATCCTACGCAAGTGTCACTCCGAGGCTTATGGAGGACACCACGCTGGAGATAGAACTGCACATAAGGTATTGCAATCCGGTTTTTATTGGCCTACTCTCTTCAAGGATGCCCGTAAGTTTGTCTTATCTTGTGATGAATGTCAAAGAATTGGTAATATTAGTAGACGTCAAGAAATGCCTATGAATTATTCACTTGTTATTGAACCATTTGATGTTTGGGGCTTTGATTATATGGGACCTTTTCCTGCCTCTAATGGATATACACATATTTTAGTTGCTGTTGATTACGTTACTAAGTGGGTAGAAGCTATTCCAACTAGTAGTGCTGATCATAACACTTCTATTAAAATGCTTAAAGAAGTTATTTTTCCGAGGTTTGGAGTCCCTAGATATTTAATGACTGATGGTGGTTCACATTTTATTCATGGTGCTTTCCGTAAAATGCTTGCTAAATATGATGTTAATCATAGAATTGCATCTCCTTATCACCCACAGTCTAGTGGTCAAGTAGAATTGAGCAATAGAGAGCTCAAATTAATTTTGCAAAAGACTGTTAATAGATCTAGAAAGAATTGGTCCAAGAAACTTGATGATGCATTATGGGCCTATAGAACTGCATATAAAAATCCTATGGGTATGTCTCCGTATAAAATGGTTTATGGAAAAGCATGTCACTTACCTCTCGAACTAGAACATAAGGCTTATTGGGCTATTAAAGAGCTCAATTATGATTTCAAACTTGCCGGTGAGAAGAGGTTATTTGACATTAGCTCACTTGATGAATGGAGAACCCAAGCCTATGAGAATGCCAAGTTGTTTAAAGAAAAAGTTAAAAGATGGCATGACAAAAGAATACAAAAGCGTGAGTTTAATGTAGGTGATTATGTATTGCTATACAACTCTCGTTTAAGATTTTTTGCAGGAAAACTTCTCTCTAAATGGGAAGGCCCTTACGTTATCGAGGAGGTCTATCGTTCCGGTGCCATAAAAATCAACAACTTCGAAGGCACAAATCCGAAGGTGGTGAACGGTCAAAGAATTAAACATTATATCTCAGGTAATCCCATAAATGTTGAAACCAATGTTATTGAAACCGTAACCCCGGAGGAATACATAAGGGACACTTTCCGGAACGTTTCAGACTCCGAAAAGGAATAGGTATGTGGTACGGTAAGTAAACCGACTCCAAAACAGTTCTAATGGCAATTTTCTCCGTTTTGGAATATTTAGAAAAATAGAAAAATAAGAAGCAGTCCGGGAAGGACACGAGGGCCTCCACGAGGGTGGAGGGCGCCCTACCCCCTGGGCGTGCCCCCTACCTCGTGGGCACCTCGTGTGCTCTCCGGACTCCGTTTTCTTGCACGTTACGTATTTTGGTCGGTAAAAATTCATTATATAATCTCCCGAAGGTTTTGACTCCTGTATCACGCAATTATCCTCTGTTCTTGTTTCGAGCTGTTTTCTGTCAGGGTTGTCAAGGCCAGGCATCATGTCGTCCCCCTCCTCCAACAATGGTGACAACGATGCTTGGCTAATGAAGATAGAGCTGAAGAGGGAAGAACCCATGGAGATCAACAAGGATGAAGGGATCAAGAAGGCCAAGGAGGACCAAGTTCCGGCAACAGAAGACACCTTCAACTTGATCACAATCTTCTTACCCCAACTGAGATCGAAGCTTTCAAGATGATTGAGCTAGCTCGTATACAAAACAAGTATCTCACACGTGAAAATATTTTGTTGAAGGAGCATATCGTTGCACTCAAGGGCATTATTCGCAAGATGGAGGATCTTTTACGCTCGATGTGCGACTACCCATCATCACCACCATCCTTCTTCACCAACAAAGGAGATATAATCACATGGGTATGGGCACTCCCCTTGGCAACTGCCAAGCTTGGGGGAGGTGCCCCGGTATCGTATCACCATCACACTCCTATCTTTACCGTTTTTCTTAGTTCGATCCTTTTAGTAGTATCTTGATCTAGTAGAATAAAGTTTATGGTATGATCTAGTTTTGAGTTTTGCTTTATGATCCCTCTATGTAATCGAGTCCGTGAGCTATATATAATAAAGATTAGTGTTAAGTCAAGGGCCTGATTATCTTGCCATGATTTTGAGTGAATAAAAGAAAAGAGAAAAGAATAAAAAGAAATAAAGAGATCATATTGATCTTATTGAGAGTAATGACTTCACATAGAAAGAGTATGATGATTAAAAATTGTTGAGAGTTGGCAAACATAGCTTTGGTCATCATTGCAATTAATAGGAAGTAATAAAGAAAGAGAGGTTTCACATATAAATATACTATCTTGGACATCTTTTATGATTGGGAGCACTCATTAAAATATGACATGCTAAAGAGTTGATGTTGGACAAGGAAGACAACGTAATGGGTTATGTTTTCTTATATCTGAGATAAAGTATATTGTCATGGATCATCCAACATGTTGAGATTGACTTTCCCCCTCATGCTAGCCAAATTCTTTGCACCAAGTAGAGATACTACTTGTGCTTCCAAATACCCTTAAACCAGTTTTGCCATGAGAGTCCACCATATCTACCTATGGATTGAGTAAGATCCTTCAAGTAAGTTGTCATCGGTGCAAGCAATAAAAATTGCTCTCTAAATATGTATGATTGATTGGTGTGGAGGAAATAAGCTTTATACGATCTTGTGATTTGGAAGAAATAAAAGCGACGGACTGCATAATAAAGGTTCATATCACAAGTGGCAATATAAAGTGACGTTCTTTCGCATTAAGATTTTGTGCATCCAACCCTGAAAGCGCATGGCAACCTCTGCTTCCCTCTGCGAAGGGCCTATCTTTTATTATTATCTTCTACCTTATGCAAGAGTCATGGTGATCTTCACCTTTCCTTTTTACATTTTATCCTTTGGCAAGCACAGGATGTTGGAAAGATCCTGATAGATATATCCAATTGGATGTAGGTTAGCATGAACTATTATTGTTGACATTACCCCTGAGGTAAAAGGTTGGGAGGCGAAACTATAAGCCCCTATCTTTCTCTGTGTCCGGTTAAAACTCCGTAACCACAAGTATTGCGTGAGTGTTAGCAATTATGAAAGACTAAATGATAGTTGAGTATGTGGACTTGCTAGAAAGCTCTAACATGGACTCTTTCTGATGTTACGATAAATTGCAATTGCTTCAATGACTGAGATTATAGTTTGTTAGTTCTCAATAAAGTTTCTGATTCATACTTTGCATTGTGAATAGATTATTACTTGAGCATAAGAAATCATATGACAATATCCATATATGTTGCTGTTATGAGAATAATCATGATGCCCTCATGTCCGTATTTTATTTTATCGACACCTCTACCTCTAAACATGTGGACATATTTATCGTTATCGGCTTCGCTTGAGGACAAGCGAGGTCTAAGCTTGGGGGAGTTGATACGTCCATTTTGCATCATGCTTTTATATCGATATTTATTGCATTATGGGCTGTTATTACACATTATGTCACAATACTTATGCCTATTCTCTCTTATTTTACAAGGTTTACATAAGGAGGGAGAATGCCGGCAGCTGGAATTCTGGGCTGGAAAAGGAGCAAATATTAGAGACCTATTCTGCACAACTCCAAAAGTCCTGAAACTCCACGAAAGTTATTTTTGGAAATAATAAAAAATATTGAGCGGAAGAAATACGTCAGGGGGGCCTCCACCTGGCCACGAGGGTGGGGGGCGCCCTACCCCCTGGGCGCGCCCCCTGCCTCGTGGGCCCCCTGTTGGCCCTCCGGTGCCCATCTTCTGCTATATGAAGTCTTTCGTCCGAAGAAAAATCATAAGCAAGCTTTCGGGACGAGACTCCGCCGCCACGAGGCGGAACCTTGGCGGAACCAATCTAGGGCTCCGGCAGAGCTGTTCTGCCGGGGACACTTCCCTCCGGGAGGGGGAAATCATCGCCATCGTCATCACCAACGCTCCTCTCATCGGGAGAGGGCAATCTCCATCAACATCTTCACCAGCACCATCTCCTCTCAAACCCTAGTTCATCTCTTGTATCCAATTCTTGTCTCATAGTCTGGGATTGGTACCTGTAGGTTGCTAGTAGTGTTGATTACTCCTTGTAGTTGATGCTAGTTGGTTTATTTGGTGGAAGATCATATGTTCAGATCCTATATGCATATTAATACCCCTCTGATTATGAACATGAATATGCTTTGTGAGTAGTTACGTTTGTTCCTGAGGACATGGGAGAAGTCTTGCTATTAGTAGTCATGTGAATTTGGTATTCGTTCGATATTTTGATGAGATGTATGTTGTCTATCCTCTAGTGGTGTTATGTGAACGTCGACTACATAACACTTCACCATTATTTGGGCCTAGAGGAAGGCATTGGGAAGTAATAAGTAGATGATGGGTTGCTAGAGTGACAGAAGCTTAAACCCTAGTTTATGCGTTGCTTCGTAAGGGGCTGATTTGGATCCATATGTTTCATGCTATGGTTAGGTTTACCTTAATACTTTTGTTGTAGTTGCGGATGCTTGCAATAGAGGTTAATCATAAGTGGGATGCTTGTCCAAGTAAGGACAGCACCCAAGCACCGGTCCACCCACATATCAAATTATCAAAGTACCGAACGCGAATCATATGAACGTGATGAAAACTAGCTTGACGATAATTCCCATGTGTCCTCGGGAGCGCTTTTCTCTATATAAGAGTTTGTCCAGGCTTGTCCTTTGCTACAAAAAGGATTGGGCCACCTTGCTGCACTTTATTTACTTTTGTTACTTGTTGCTCGTTACCAATTATCTTATCACAAAACTATCTGTTACCTATAATTTCAGTGCTTGCAGAGAATACCTTGCTGAAAACCGCTTATCATTTCCTTCTGCTCCTCGTTGGGTTCGACACTCTTACTTATCGAAAGGACTACGATAGATCCCCTATACTTGTGGGTCATCAGAGCCTTGCAAGCAATGTGACTAATGATGATGCATTACGGAACGAGTAAAGAGACTTGCCGGTAACGAGATTGAACTAGGTATTGAGATACTGACGATCGAATCTCGAGCAAGTAACATACCGATGACAAAGGGAACAACATATGTTGTTATGCGGTTTGACCGATAAAGATCTTCGTAGAATATGTGGGAGCCAATATGAGCATCTAGTTTCCGCTATTGGTTATTGACCGGAGATGAGTCTCGGTCATGTCTACATAGTTCTCGAACCCGTAGGGTCCGCACGCTTAACGTTCCATGACGATCCGTATTATGAGTTTATGTGTTTTGATGTACCGAAGGTTGTTCGGAGTCCCGGATGTGATCACGGACATGACGAGGATCTCGAAATGGTCGAGACATGAAGATTGATATATTGGAAGGTTATGTTTGGACACCAGAAAGGTTTCGGATCAGTTCGGGCATTTTCTGGAGTACCGGGAGGTTACCGGAACCCCCCGGGGGATTAATGGGCCTACATGGGCTTTAGTGGAAGAGAGAGGAGGCGGCCAAGAGGTGGGGCGCCTCACCCCAAGCCCAATCCGAATTGGGAAGGGGGTCGGCCCCCCTTTCCTTCTTCTCCTCTTCCCCTTCCTTCCCCCTCCTATTAGGACTAGGAAAGAGAGGAACCTACTCCTAGTAGGAGTAGGATTCCCCCTCTTGGAGGCGCACCATGAGGCCGGCCAGCCCCCTCCTTCCCTCCTTTATATACGGGGGAGGCCGGCCAGCCCCCTCCTCCGTCCAGCCCACCGAGCGCGACGAATCAATCCGACGAACTCGATGAACCGTGTAGACGAACATGCTGAATTCTTCGCGTGTGGTCTACGAGACGCGTTCGTTCTTCTCTGAATGGATTCGTGGTGTGGAGATCGACCTTGGGGCGCAAGGGTGCTGATGGAGATGGTCTACGTCACCGGAATCAAGCGTCGGCGTCCATGGAGCACCATTCCTTTGGAGGGAGTTCTTGGGAGAATAAGGAACAGAGAGGGCATGGGTTGCTGCGGGAATGGAAGAGGAAGTTGGGGCGCACCTATATGTACTAGCGGGTCTGGAAACGATGGGGAGTTGAAGGGAATTAGAGAAGAGGTTTCTTCATGGCTGTACATTTCCTTCTGTAGTGGTGTACGTGAGTGGAGGAGGAGACAAAGCAGTTGAGACTGGCGCTTGGAAGATGGCAAGTGGAGAGAGATAAGGCAAGGGAGGAGTCAAGGAGAGGGAATCAAGTTGAAACGTGGGTTGCTGTTTCATGTGCGTGTGTTTTCTCTCTGTAGGTGTAGGTTTCTGTTTCTCTTCTGTAGATTGAAACGTACAGAGGGAGAGAAGAGGAGGCGCTCGCTTGGCTGGGCATTGGCCCAGTTTGGCTTTGGTCCAAGTCGGAGAGAAAGAAGAAAGGAAAAGTTGGCCTTTGGCCCATTCGGGTGTGAGAAAAATATAGATGGGCTTAACACAGGGAAGAGAGAGGAAAGACATACTGTCCACGAGAATTTGGTACAAAGTTTGAGAGAGGAAAACAAATTGATTTTCCTAAGAGGAAAATCTAGTAATGAAAAAGAACTGGCCAAATTTGGATTTTATTCTTTACCGGAAAACTTGTCGGAATTGGGCTTCTGCTCGCTAGAAAATTCAAATTCTTCCCAGTTATGTTTTGGAAGTTGATACGTCTCCAACGTATCTATAATTTATGATCCATTCATGCTATATCTACATGAGATCTACATGCTTCTTGTGCACTTTTATATTATTTTTATGGACTAACATATCTTATATTCTTAAGAAGTTTATTCCCCTTACAAGTCACTCTCTCAACATGCAGATTATTCACCTCAACATTCCCATGTCTCTATTGAAGTTACAGATAACAACTACGTATCTCTTTCTGACTATCTCTCTCCCCAGCCCGACAGCCCCTCTTCGGCCTCTCCCCACTGCCTAATAACCTTCCCAATTAACTTCTTTAACCATTGATTTCCATCACCAATTCCTATTAATCTTCTCCATCGAATAAATTCATGAGTAACAGATGGAGTCATCTTTAAACTCCCGTCTTCACCATAACAATTAGAAGAGCATCGGGTGCCGTCTAGCCTAGACAGTTGCCGCCCCCAGCTGTCCAACCAACGAGAGCCACCCACCGCCGCCCATCTCCCGCCCGCCACCCTGTCTGGACCCGTAGGTCGACGCCAACGACTAGCGTGCCGTCGCTAGCCACCTGACTGATGGCGCAACCCTTGGCCAAGATGTTGCACGTGCCACCTGCCCCAATCCCGCTGCGCGCCGCCGCTAGCAACCTTCCCGAGCCCCTCCCGCCAACCCAGCCACACGCCGCGTGCCACCACCAACAGCCTCACCCATCCCCAGCTGTGGATCCAGACAAGTTGAAGTGACATGGTGCAAATCATGCACGTGAATAATTATGTTATGAGATACAATCATATAATATCAAACCTTATTAATTTGATTTAAGGGATGTGGCAACACTTACTATCATTGTGGAAAATGCATACGAAAACAAACAAAAAACGTATGAAAGGAGTCAACGTGCCACATGACAAATGGAGATGAAATTAACGAGTTAAAGTGCCACACGGTAGAGGAAATGAAAGTAGTTAATGTGCCATGGAACAAATATAGATGAAATGAGTCAACGCACCACACGACAGATGGAGATAAAAGGATTCAATGTGACAATGACATATGGAGATTAAATGAATCAATACGCTACGCGAGAAATATGTCTCTTGAGAATCTAAACATTTAGATATGGAGAGTTAGATTGGAACTTAATGATCTATATTTAGGGTGACCTAGGCACCACTTTTAAGCTCGTTGATACAATGAAATTCCAGCATGATACAATGATCTACAAGTATTACTATTAAATGCATTGCTTGTTGAATTTCATTATGTAGATTTCCCCCATGTACCATCTAAATGGGGCAATAGAGCAGAGCTTGGTGAGACCATCTTTGGTATTTTATTTTAACAAAAACATGGAAGGGATGATATCCGATGACTTTCGTGATGCTACTCATTTTTCTTTGGACGAATTGAGATTGTGCGACGTCACCTCAATTCTCAAGTAGATTATGAGATACTACAGACTTTGGAGATGGTCTCTCAAATTATTTTGACAGGAATAAAGGAATAGCAATGCATACCATCTACATGTAAAATTTGATTACGAATAAGGAGTCCATGCACCATGTAGAAAGTGAGATGCAATGTAAAATTATAAAGTTTCCATTTCGATTGGATGAGTCTTCTCCAAAACAAGTTCATAAAAAGAGAATACAGTAGCTGGACTTCATTCGAAGCATTGAGCTTAAGTGGTGCCTCTAGGTCTTTCTATACAAAACTCGTTGGGTGCCATCTGACCCTCCAAATATGAAGTTTTTGATTCTCACAACATATATAGTCGCATAGTGGGATGATAGTAAGCACTACCGCATCCCACAAATCATATTAATCAGATTTGTAATAACATATGTTTGTATTTCATAACATAATTTTTCATGTGTATGAATAGTTCGTTCTCCAGCTTAATTCATAAGACATCATTCCTTTTTAATATTTTTCAAATGAAACTATTAAATGTTAACTCTTGGGCCATATATGTACCACAAACAGAAACATATTGGCATTTGACAAGAATGGAAACAATAATGGAATTTTATTGAGGGGGATAATCAAAAAATGGCAGAAACTATCACACCTTCCTCAAAACTACACACATCCATGTCATGGACCACAAGAACTCCACTCGATGGATCCTGGTATTTCTTTTCTCTCTTCTTTGCAAACAATATTTCTTTTTTCTTGAACATCTGATTTCATACTCACAAAGCATAAACAATTATCTTAGTGATGTTGGACAGAGGATGCAATTATTTGGTTCAAATTTATGTGTTGCTCTCGCCCTAGTCCGAAACACCGTTGAACTTATTTTTGAGAAGTGCTTTATTTTTCAGATAAAAAGTCCTTGTCATATTTTGATTCCAGGAAGTCATAAGGCCCGAAATGTGCAACTAAAATCGAAGATAACTTCCATCCGTCTATTCGATGCCTTCTTGCTCGTGAGCTGTGGTATGCTACGGCAGAAGTCTGGGTCTTGCCGGAGATTAATGAGATTGAAAACACGGGTAAAGAGTGGTTATTGCATGCGCACTTGAACCCCTCCGAGACATCGACACGCCATGGTGCTGATGACCTTATGGCGCTGTTGGCATGTCCGCACTGAAGTTGTTCACCACAAACCGCCACCCCCGGTGGAAGCATCTAAAAGATTTCTCATAAGCTACCTGGACTCTATCATGGGGCTCAAAACTGAATTGTGTGATGATCCTTGCAAAGGTAAATCTATCATCACGTATCACCAAACGGTGAGAACAACAACGATAGGTCAGGTGGATAGATGGAGTTCACCCCATGTTGGGTGGGTGAAATTAAACATTGATAGGGTCCTATACGCGAAGATGGCGCCGCTGGAGCAGGAATGATCTTATGGAATAACAAGGTGCTATAATGTTTTTGGCCTGTAGGGCACTGTTTTCATGTGGAGAAGCATTGGAAGCAGAACTCTGTGCGTGTATGGAAGGACCCTCATTTTCAATCCAGAGAAGTGAATTGCCAATTATTGTGGAGATGGACTCCATGGTTGCGGTGAAGCTGATTCAGTCGCATGAGATAGGCAGATCTTTATAGTCTTCCATTGTAAGAAAGATTAGGCACTTGATGAGTCTTTGTAGAACTTGTATTACTCTTGTTAACCGCACTCAAAATAAGGTTAGTGATAGTCTAGCTAAGTTTGCAAGGGTTGAAGGAAGAACTATGACCTGGATTGGTTCAAGACCTTTCATACAAGTTTGACCATGATATTTGAGTAATGACCATGATATTTGAGTAATACAAGTTTTTACCCGCAAAAGGTGTGGAAAAATGAGAGGTAACCTATGCACAAGAATATGAGTTTAGGAGCGAACCAACTTGTGATAGGATGGTGAGGAGGACAATGGTATCCCTTGCCCACCAGAGTTCAAGTCCCAGACTTGACATTGGTGCTCGTATTTTCTCATCGATTTCAAGATGATGTGTCGTCTTAGTCTCTCTAAGGTGCTCATAGGGTAGGATGTGCGTGTGTGTTCCTAGGGCCGGGTGTATGTTTGTGTATGTGAGCGACTTCGATTGTACTATGTTAAAAAAACGATTATGAGTTTGGGCCTCACACATTGTCACGTGCGATGCAAAGGTATGTAGGGATGTGGCCGTTGAGAGGATGAACGCGCTCTCCGTTTCCGGTCAAAGGAAGTAAGAAGAGTCTCCTTCATGGCCAGGTAACCGAACGAAGCAGGAGCCTCTCCTTTTTGCAATTCAAATCATATCGTATCTTCGTGCTCCAACATTTGTTGAAAAAAGAACAAAAAAGCAAAAAACAGCAACACAGCCCGTGGTTTTGCTGTCCTCTCATGGGCGGACAGCACAGGCAGACACCAAAATACATGCACAAAATTAATACTGTAGATTCAGAAATTAATACTGTAGATTCAGAAATTATTGAGTAGAAATTAAGTAGCGCATGAGCAGAACCCAAAATCAAGCACGGGGAGGGCGCTTTTCACCTGGGGCCACAAAACTTCCACTCCTTCCCTCGACCCCTCCCCCCCTATAAAAGCCGCCCTGCATCCTCCAGCCCTTCGCACAAAGCTCCTCTGAAATCCACATTTTGGTTCTGTTCTGCCTTGCGGCGAGGAAGCCGTTGTAGGAGGTGGGAAAGGAGGGATCTAATCTAACAGAGGTTTTGGGTTGTGTTCTTAGATGTCTGTGGGCTTTGTGTTGGTTAGTCCCCTTGTTCCTTAATCAGTGTTTTTCTTGATGTCATTTGCTTTGCCAGGTGGGAAGAAGTTCGGAAATCATGGCCGCGATGGGTGGGGACCAAAGGCACATGATGGAGGGTGCGGCGGAGGACAAGATCCCGGAGGGGTTACGAGTCCTCGCCGTGGACGACGACTGCATCTGCCTCAAGGTGCTAGAGAACCTCTTGCGCGGCTGCAAATACCACCGTGAGTCTCTTGAATCTTGATCCCTCCGCTTCGCCAAAGTCCATTAGAATCGGCCGGAGCCTTGTGACCTTTTTGCTTTCTGCGATGCAGCAACGACTGTGCCGGATGCCAAGACGGCGCTGAAGATTCTCAGGGCGGGGAAGGAGGTGTTCGACCTGGTCATCACCGACGTTCGCATGCAGGACATGGACGGCTTCAAGCTCCTCGAGCGCATCCGCCTCGAGATGGATCTGCCCGTCATCAGTACACTCACTGCTCAATTCTAAGTCCTAGTTTTATTTTTGTGTGTATGAGCTGACAATTCTCTTTGAGAACGTACTTCAAATCCTGAATCTTGGATATACAGTGAGAGGACATTCATTCCTTTGGGCAGCACGTGAGATCCTATATATTCAGCACGATTTTAGGAAACCAAATACACATGCACGCCACACTCACCCTATTTTTAACTTTGGGGAAATCGAAAGAGTGGGATCCCCTTTCAGCCCGAACCAACGGGATCCCATCTAACGGTTCATCTGTACGATCGGATGGCCAGTGGGCCGGGTAGTAGAGCGGAGGTGAATCGACACATTAGTGAATTAGGAGGGGGGCGGATCGCGGGATCCCTAGTGGTATCGGTTCCTTGCCCGAACCAATGGGATCCAACCTAACTGCTCATCCATCGATCAAATGGCTAGTCGGGGCAGGGGAATTGAAGTGGTAGCATGTGATTTATGAGATCCAATTAATTATTGACTTAAATAGTTGTGTTGATTGTCTTTAGTATGCTAGAGATATGGTCATGTGTACCATATATAATTATAAGTAGGCAACAGGATGTTTTCCCCCCTATAGGAACCGGTTCTATTTTCGATCAATTGATGTCCCAATTGCATTAAATCATGTCGTCTAGATTCAATATAAATTTGTTTTAGAACTTCAATACATAATGCATGAAGTCTAGAGTTCAATACCATCCATGTTGGGAATCGTAGCATAATTTAAAATTTTCCTACGCTCACCAAGATGCATCTATGGAGTCTACTAGCAACGAGGGGAAAGGAGTGCATCTACATACCCTTGTAGATCGCGAGCGGAAGCGTTCCAATGAACGTGGATGACGGAGTCCTACTCGCCGTGATCCAAATCACCGATGACCGAGTGCCGAACGGACGGCACCTCCTCGTTCAACACACGTACGGTGCAGCGACGTCTCCTCCTTCTTGATCCAGCAAGGGGGAAGGAGAGGTTGATGGAGATCTAGCAGCACGACGGCGTGGTGGTGGATGTAGCGGGTCTCCGGCAGGGCTTCGCCGAGCTTCTGCGAGAGAGAGAGAGGTGTTGCAGGGGAGGAGGGAGGCGCCCAAGGCTGTGTGTTGCTGCCCTCCCTCCTCCCCCCCTTTATATAGGCCCCCTTGGGAGGGGGGGCCGGCCAAAAACCCATC